>NC_072475.1:12568796-12873148 GCF_027574615.1 Eptesicus fuscus
ATGTTCTGAAGATGTCAATTAATTCCATCTGGTCTAGTGAGTAATTTAGGATTGATATTTCTTTGCTGATTTTTTGTTCAGAAGATTTGTCCAGTGGTGTTAGTGAGATATTAAAGTTGACTAATGAGTTTGCTAACCACTGCCTTAGGTGCTCTTCCTGTTTTTTTAGGTTCTTTTTCTAGATGCTGCTCTGCTTGGGTATTTTTTCCTACCTTGTCTTCTAGCTCACTGATGCGGTCCTCTGCTTCTTCTAGTCTACTGTTGATGCTTTCTATTAAGTTCTTTACTGCAGCAATGTCATTTTTCATTTCTTCTTGGTTCTTCTTCATTTCCTCTTAGTTCTTACACATATTGTTGAATTTGTCTTCCAACCTTTTCAGTGACCTTATGACCATTTCTCTGCATTCTTTTTCTGACATATTGTTTGCCTCCATTTTGTTTACTTCCTTTTCTGGAAATGCCTTCTTTTCTTTTGTATGTGGGCTGTTTCTTTGTCTCCCCATGATCTCTCCTCTCTGGGTGTCTGGTTATGTAGCTCTCTCTCTCCTGCGTTGACTTAAAGGCACAAAATACAACACAACAAGATACAATGCATAAGGCACTGAATACAAATGTATTCACAATACTAATAACCCCAAATAAAGGTGACCACCAGAGAAAAGAGAATTTGGGGGTGGGGTAAAGAGTGCAAAAATGATATTGAGAAAAGAAAAAAAAAGTAAGAGAGAAAAGAAATAGAGTAAAACAGAAAGGGGAAAAAACTATTTATATGGGGAGAAAACTCCAATAGAACAACAACTCATCCAAAAAAAATGCAAACAACTAACACCCAGATATGAATGCATACTACAAACAACAACTAATAATAAGCGAGGAGATGAAAAACAGAAGCAAAAAAAAAAGAGAGAGAAACAATCACACAGATAAAAAAAAAACAATCTAATCAACAATCAAATTAACAACGTTAGGACAGAGAGAAAGAAGGGCAAAACAAAACAAAATAAAACAAAAAACATAAATATAAAAACAAAGAAAAAAAGGGAAGAGAGAAAAAATTTGGATAGTGAAGAAAGAGAAGAGAGAAGTGTGTATGGACTTGGAGTAGGGGATCAGAAATTAGATATATAAGTGGGATGAAATTTTAACAAGAGGTAAAAAGAAGGAATAGAGAAAATTTAAAGCAGGAATAGGGTAAGAGAAAAAGGACAACCAAAGGGGAAAATTGAGGAAGAGAGTGTTGGCATAAAGGTAAAGTTGAGATAGAGTAAAATGATGCTGGAAAATGAAAATAGACTGTAGAACACTAATCCCAAAATAAAATAAAATAAAATAAAGAGAAAATAAAATGAAACTTTTCAAAAAGGTTAATAGTAGTAGTAATAATATTGATTAAAATAAAAACATAATTAAAAGGGTAAAATCAAGTGAGAATAAAAGAAAATAATTATTTCTTAAGTTAAAAATAAAAATGTGCAGTAGTAAAGGTCATTCACTTCCTCAACTGTTCTGTTTGACATGCCTGTTTCCTGTCAGGTAGTCAGGACAGTATTGAAGTTCCCTGCCTTCCACAGCTCCTCTGTGTCGCATGCCACAATCCTGTTTTCAAGCAGGCAGTATTTCTTTGTTACTCAGCCTGCCTGTGGTTGTATTTACACAAGAGTCAGTTTGTGATTCAACCCCTGGGTGGCAGTGTTTCTGTATTGACTTCCAGGGCTATTAGTCCTCTTACCCAGTATTTAGATTTTGTTTTCCCTGCTGCACTTAACACTGGTTTGGGGGGTATGGACTGACCCAGAGTTGGTTTTCTGATCATTTCTCCCCACTCTGATCCCCAGGTTCCACAGAAACTTTAACCTGCAGTCTCTGAGAGTGTTTTTAATTGGGAGATCCTATGTACTGGGCTTAGTAATCAAAAGCAAGGATTTAAAGAGAAAAAAGAGCCAGAGTAAGTGCACGAACTCGTGACTTTTTTACCCTGGCACTTCTCTGTTGTCTTTTCCCCCTGGCACAGCACAGCTTGTTTACTGGTAAAGCGTCAGGCTGTCTTTTTGTGCCCAGCTCAGCTATGGGTTGATTTCTAGAGTTTTCTTCTGTCAGCAGCCCTGTGGACCCCCTTCCACATTCATGGACTATGCTGGCCCCAACATCCGCAGATTTTGTGGGGCACAGACTTCCTCCGAACCTCTAGATCCCACTGCGCGCATTTCTCCCTTCAGCCTGGATCGCAGACCTCACCTTTCTCTGGGCGAAATCTGACCTTTCCTTGAGAAGGTGGAGAGCTCCTCCAAGTCTGTGTATTCGTTCTGCTTGAGACCCGGTGTTTGTGGGTTCACTGCTGGTCCCTGGGTATAGTGGTTGTAGGGTCCTGGGAGGTATCTAATTCTTCCAGATTGAAGGTAAGGCTAGGCTTCTGATCACCAACTTTCAAATTTTCATCCAGAAAACTCTCCCTAGTGCAAAGTTGAAGAGGCAGCTCTCAGGGGATGCTTGTTTTCAGTCCTGGCTCAGGCCTCACCACCTCAACTAGCCTAGGTAACTGCTTCTTTTAAATATTTTGGTCTGTGACCTTTATAACATTTCAAAGACAAGAGTTCTCAGTAGATTAAAATGTCTTAAATTTTTCTTGTGTAGGAATGTCTCATGATTTGACCTTTTACTATTTGATGAAATAGCCACTAGTTCTTTCAGATTGTGTGCTTTTAATCCTAACAGGGTTTACATTTATATCACTTTGAACTAAAAGGTGAAATTACGATATTCATCTTTTCTCCAACCAAATCCGCTCCCTCCACATATGCAGATAATTCGGGAACAGTGACTCCTAGAGAATGAAAGTAACAGAAAGATAATTCAGACTCAGAAATCACTGTGCTGAGGCTGAGGCCAAGGAATGTTTTGGATTACTGAGCTTCCCCTAATCTATAAGTGAAAGGATCATTTACCCAACATTTTAATTTCCTCCACCTCCACTACCAAGTAGTCATCTAGCTTCTACTTGAAGTTCTCTGTAAACATTGATTTGAAATTTAAGTAAATGTGAGCTACTATATTTGTTAATAATTTGCTCAATAGAAAATCTGTGTAAATTGCTTCTATTATTCTGGGGGAGGGGTGAGGGAGGGAAACATTAACAAAAAACTTCCCGGCCTTGGTTTTCTTTCTTTAATGCTTCTATTAAAGCTTTTCCTTAAAAAACATTTAACCGATGTTTTTACTAAACACTCTATTTATTAACCCTACTTGCTTCAGCATTCTGAAAATGATATTTCTCTGCAAAGTAATGATAGAGTGGCTACAGCTTACTTGTTTTGATTCTTTGTATTTTCAACAAAAAACCACAGGACCATTTTAGTGTATTATTAGAGTTTTTATATAACAGAAACATATTTAAAGATACTTAGATGCTGAGATGTAGACTATAACAATAATCAAAGAAATTACACTTTAAAAATGAAGATATTTAAGGTATTAAAATATATTCCAATTATTTAGCCAAGTACACTATTTTTTTTTCTCTCTATACCCCACCTACTATCTGGAAATCATTGATGTGAATTTAAACTTATTCAGTAGAGCTTTTTATTTTTTATTTTTATTGTCTTCAGAGAGGAAGGGAGATGGAGAGAAAGACAGAAACATCAATGATTAGAATCGTTGATCAGCTGCTTCCTGCACACCCCACACTAGGGATTGAGCCTGCAACCAGGGCATGTGTCTTGACTGGGAATTGAACCGTGACCCCCTAGTCCACAAGTCAACATTAAACCACAGAGTCACGCTGGCCAGTCTTCAGTAGAGCTTTTTATGAGAATCACAGCCATGGACAAATTATAAATGTTTCTCAAACAAGGGGAATGCGAATATTTATTTAACTACTTTCTCAGGTGTATATTATGAAGTTATAATATGATAGTCATCATGAATTTCCAATAAATAATATTTCAGATTGAATGGTTTCTGTAATAAATCTTTAAATTTTATAACATAAAATCATTTTAGAAGTGTTATTACGATAATTTTCTGCTGGATAATGTCTCAATAATGTTGGTATAACTTGGAAACCTTTGGCGTTAAAGACAATGTCTCGCTCTGGAGAAGATTTGCTAACCTTCCAGAGTAATCACGTGTCTGCCTCTCTCCATAGAGATTGAAAGTGCTTGCTAGCAGCTCTCCCTTTATAACATCACCACTTCCTAATGCCAGTGTGATTCCCCCATAACGAGAGGGCCGGCAGCATCTGTCCCTCTTCATGTAGAAATTGGGGCTCAGAGAGTCCTCGCAATGATGTTGCTTTGCTACTGCTATTGTTGTGAGCAATAAACTCTCTTGCGTCCTGCCAGTGTCTATAAAACTGTGGCAGGTTAATTTGTTAGCATGGTAGTATGGGAAACACTCAGAGCCTTCACAGTTCTTGACAAGACCAATTTGTTCTGAGGGTAAGAGTTGTCTGACCTATGTTTTTAGTAATTCTCTTGGTGTCTTTTTGGTTTCAAGTTCTAAGAGCTGACTTTGTGTTCTTCCAAAATGGACTGCTTGTGACTGTTTTTCCGAGTGGTTCTACTTTACTCTAAATAATTAGGTTAACATATTAAAAAGATTATGTTGGGCACATATCTGAACCTGTGCAATTTGATCTGATGGATTTTTCAGGTTGAATATAAGAATACTGTGATTATGAAAAATTATTTATGGACTAATATGCTACTATAATTGTAATGATCATTTTCTTCACCATAGCCTTTTTTTTTTTTTTACATTTTAAGTTCTTTATTGATTAAAGTATCACATATTTGTCCTCATCCCCCCATTCCCAGCCCACACCCCTCCCCACACATGAAATAGGATCCCAAGTCAAATTTATAGAAAATATACCATAGCTTTTTAAAAATAAATCACCTCCTGCTTTCTTTACCTATCATTAATGAAGACTTGAAACCTATAAATTTATTCCTACCAATTCAGACAATATATAGATATGTAGGCCTCCAAACAAGGGGAGATAGGAATTCCTGGTTGTCCAACAATTTGAATTTTTACGCACAGGAATTAAAATTGGGCTGTTACTTTCATTTTAACTCCTAATAGCCAAGATCATGTATCATTCATTGTATTTCTGATTTTTTCGACATTAAGTCATATTTATATTCCAAGGGCAAATCCTCATCACTGTGAATTATATATATATATTATATTATATATTATATATATATACATTTGAATAAAATATGACTGTTTTTTCCATTTCTCATTAATAAATTGAAATAAACTAAAATTTAAATATATTATTATTTTAATTTTTTGCAATATTATTGTAAACTTTGTCTTTGAGTTTAGTTTAAAAAAGTAAGTTGGGCAGATTTGTATCTTCTAATCCTAGGATCATTATCTCTGATGAATTTTTTTTCTTATTAGCTATTCAATACTCATAAGAGTATTTGCTCCTAAAGCATTATTGTGGGGAAGGGATTATTCCTTTAACTTTAATTTTATATAGTATGTATTTCTATTGTATTTTTGCTTTTTAGTAAAATTGAGGATTTCTACTTCATCAGCCAATGTCCATAATTTCTGTTTACAAATATATAATATCTGTGATTTGTCATTAATTTTTTCAAAATTATTTTTATAGACTGGTGTTATTTTTAAAAGTATGTAATTTTAAATAATACTTCTAAGAAATTGTATACCTATTGTATTTCTTGTTTGTAGATACTAGTAAGTACACATCTATGAACTCATCACCACAATCTAGGCTATAAACATAGTCATTACCTCCAGAAGTTTCTTCTAGTGAGTATCATATTCTTATTGGCTTATAGAAATACTTTATTTGGAATAGAGAATATCTTTTATATACATACTAGAGGCCCAGTGCACGAAATTCGTGCACGGAGGGGTGTGTGTCCCTCAGCCCAGCCTGTACCCTCTCCAACCTGGGACCCCTCGAGGGATGTCTGACTGCCTGTAAACGGGCAGTCGGACACCCCTCTCACAATCCAGGACTGCTGGCTCTCAACTGCTTGCCTGCCTTCCTTCCTGATTGCCCCTAACTGCTTCTGCCTGCCAGCCTGATCACCCCCTAACCACTCCGCTGCCAGCCTGATTGATGCCTAACGGCTCCCCTGCCAGCCTGTTTGCCCCCAAATTCCCTCCTCTGCTGGCCTGGTCACCCTTAACTGCCCTCCCCTGCAGGGTTGATTTCCTCCAACTGCCCTCCCTTGCAGGTCTGGTCCCTCTCAACTTCCCTCCCTTGCAGGCCTGGTGCCTCCCAACTGCCCTCCCCTGCTGGCCATCTTGTGGTGGCCATCTTGTGTCCACATCGGGGCAGGATCTTTGACCACCTGGGGCAGCCATATTGTGTGTTGGAGTGATGGTCAATCTGCATATTACTCTCTTATTAGATAGGATAGAGGCCTGGTGCATGGGTGGGGGCCAGCTGGTTTGCTCTGAAGGGTGTCCCGGATCAGGATGGGGGTTCCCTTGGGGCATGGGGTGGCCTGAGCAAGGGGCCTGTGGTGGTTTGCAAGCCAGCCACGCCCCCTGGAGACCCAAGTGGAGGCCCTGGTATCTGGAATTTATTTACCTTCTACAATTGAAACTTTGTAGCCTGGAGCAGAGCCAAGCTTCCTGCTCGCTCTGTGGCCAGCAGCCATTTCTGTTGGGGTTAATTCACCTTCTATAATTGAAACTTTGTAGACTGGAGTGGAGGCCTGGGCCAGCCAGGGCAGGTGGAAAGCTTGGCTTCCTCCATTGCTGGGGGCAACCCTGGCCTGCTCTCTCCAGCTCCGTGGCTGTCACCATTTCTGTTTGGATTTATTTACCTTCTATAATTGAAACTTTGTAGCTTGAGTGGAGGCTTAGGCCTGCAAGGGCAGGCGGAAAGCTTGGCTTCCTGTGTTGCCTGGGAAACCTTGCTCTCTGTGGCTGTAGCCATCTTGGTTGGGTC
This sequence comes from Eptesicus fuscus, assembly GCF_027574615.1. Taxonomy (NCBI): domain Eukaryota; kingdom Metazoa; phylum Chordata; class Mammalia; order Chiroptera; family Vespertilionidae; genus Eptesicus; species Eptesicus fuscus. The sequence continues at coordinate 12,575,743 of NC_072475.1, forward strand.
TATTTGCATATCTGCTCCTGATTGGCTGGTGGGTGTGGCTTGTGGGTGTAGCAGAGTTGGGTCAATTTGCATATTACTCTTTTATTAGGTAGGATATAGCAAGGTTTTCCTGAAGCTGTTAATTCTCATAAATTTTGTGTATGTTTTCTTTTGATAGAAAGACTTAAAATTTAAAGAATTAAATTTTACCATCCTGCCCTATGGTTTCTGTTTTTATTTTATTTTTAAGACATTTCTATATCAAGAAAAATTATGTCTTATTTTAATGATGTTCCTTAAAAGTATTAGAGTTGAATATATCTATGTATCTAGCTCTTTCCCTGTTGTATACATCTTTACTTTATATTTTTCAATTTATTTTTTAAAGGGCACTTTAATGTAGAAAATTTCCGCCAGACTCAAACCCAGACAAAAGAGTACAATGAACACTCCTGTCCATCATTCAGCCTCAATTATTATCAACTCATCTTATTTCGTATTTCTTTCTCTCATTTTATTTAATTTTCAAATTTTTATTTTCTTATTACAGCAAAAGTTTTATTGAGTTACTAGAGGCCTGGTGCATGGATTCGTGCAGCGGTGGTATCCCTGGGCCTGACCTGAGGGAATCAAGCCAAAAGCAGCTCTCTGACATCCCCTGAGGGTTCCCAGATTGCAAGAGGGCAATTCTCGGGTGATGCACCCTGGAATCAGACTCCCTCCTCTCTGGGTCTGGTGCAGGTGAAGCAGATTCGGGCCTACAGTGCCCCAGCAGCAACCTAACCCACAGCCGATTCCATGAGGAATCGGGCTCCCTCCTCTACTGGTAGGAGCATCTGGCCCCTGGTGGTCATTGCGCATCCTAGCTACCAGGAGAACGGTCAAACCATCAGACTTAGGCTTTTATATATATAGATATTTACCCTTTGTAGTGTATAGATCTTTCACATAGTGAGGCATCATAGCATTGTGGATAAAAGCAAGCACTTTATCATGACTCTACTTTTCTCATTTACTAGCTTTATAACTGAGTCCATTACTTAAAAATCTCTTTGAGATCTTGAAAATAGTTGCATAGAGATTAATTATGACAGGATATACAAAGAATTCATAGAAAGTTCATTGTTAAAAGTTGAGTCTCCATGAAGTAGACTCTTACATTCAGTGTATGAGATATTAACTCATTGTTTGCCATAAGTGTCTGTGGACGCAATCGGCGGACCTTCTCCACACGCCATGTGCGTCTATTAAAAAAAATGTTTTCCCTAAGTGGCAGCCCTGACCAACTTTCAAATCATTTTTTCATGAGAATTTTCAGCTGAAAATACTCAAGAACACCAGAATTGTAATACATTTATTTTTATAATATTCATTGCAAATTGATTTTTAAAATTAAATTCAAAATATCATGGTGTGTGGGGATGGTTTCTGTTTTGGATGCGTGGCAGTTAACTGACTAAGTATGGAGTACTTTGGAGATCAACACTTGTGGGAAAGGGTTGAGGGAGACAATGTCTCCATCTTGGTTTTGTTGAGACGAGATCTAAGCTATAGGCCTACTGGCAAGAAGGAAGGTGGGTTCCTGACAAGGGCACGTATTGTCTTGTCAGAGAGAAGCTTTTGCATTGCTTTCAACAAGGAGTGTTGTGATGGAGGGAAGAACTCCATGGCAGTGCCGAATGGATGAGGCCACATGAACAAGGCTTGAGCCACAACTGATCTGACTCTTGGTGGAACATGATGTGATACCCCTGGAACATAAGAGCATGTATGACTGACAAGAAGATGCTGCAAGGCCATTTCCTCACCTGGCTCCCTTGTTTTCTGCCATGGGAAAATTTTTCATTGCCTCCCAGTTTCTAATGAAGATGAAACGCTTTGCCTTCCTTCCCTTGGGGTACAGGTACAGGCTACAAAACTACTTGGTTGCAGTCTAGATTGGGCACTTTAGCAAAATTGCATTCTATCACCTTTGTTGAATTTATCTTTCCTCCTTTCCCCCCACTCCCACCTCCCCCGCCCCGTGTGGTCTGCACAAGAACCATGGTGAGCCAGTGCCTTTGAACACTCTTTTACTGTCTATGTAAGTCATACAGTGATGGCATCTTACAAAGACTTATTATTTCTTTACTGGTGTATCTGTCAGAATATGACCTTGTCTTGTGTGCTTGACAAGGGAGTGTTAGCTTTAATAAAAACGTAGCCTTTCTGTGGGTTCAGAGGATTGGGGGGAATCTATGGATCCAATATTTTCAGGGGCATCAACCCAGATGATTCCCACTCCCAAACTAGATTGAGATATTGTCATATCAGAATTGCCTTGACTGAGAGTATAGCTTCCTTGGCTACAATGACAATAAATTCTGGGCCTGTCATCTGCTTCTTCTGCTCTCTGACGACAGGAGGTGCGAGACTCACTTCAGGCTACTTTAACTTTCATACCTGGTGTTCAACTGACTGTTAATTGTGACCTAACACAGGGACTCAGTCTAACTTGGTGGTCCTTTCTCAAACATAGATGATAGGCCTTCACTTTCATAGTTTTGTATACAGTGGGTCTGGGGCAAAGCCTGAATGTGGGCATTTATGTAAATCCATTGATTTACACTCTAAGAATCACTGTTTCAGGACAGTTACTGAAGGTTAAAAATAGCCATCCAATCCATTATCTTTATCATTACTGACTCCTCTCCACCAGAATCTCTCAAGGACCTAATATTTCATCAACTGGAGCATATTTTTTTCCCCTGCCAGGACCAACTGAAATCACCATGTGAACAATGGAGTCCTTATTGACAGCCAGGCAGACCATGGTACAACTCCAATAATTCATCCTATTACCTGATTTCTTGGCACCCACTATTGTAGGCTGGATTCTCTAAGAAAACACTGAGATGTTAATTAGTGTTCAGCGTATTTATTAATGTGTGTGTGTGTGTGTTGTGTGTGTCTGTGTGTGTGAGCTGCATACGTGGAAAGGAGAGGAAAGAAAGGATTGGGCAGAAAAGAAATCAAGCTCTCATGCAGACCCCATAGAACTCTGGCAAAGAGCATCAAGAAATCTGGAGTTACAGTCTATTATAGTTGTCCCATATTGGTCCAAAATGGTTGAGACTGCTACTATCAGTAATTGGATGTGGGCCACCCTACAAAGGGCATGACTTTGGATAAATTGTTTCTGTGTCGCTGAGGCAGCTGACAGCTAAAGGCTGCTAACAGCACTTCTAACAACTGGGGCAAAAGTTCTTGTCTGGGTGGCATGCCATCATATCCTGGTCACTCAAAATAACTGGTGGCGATTAGTATGTCTTCTAAAATAATATTTGCATAACTAAACACATGTATTTCTAGATATTTATTTATTGTGATGTCATAGCTAATTAAATAACTTTAATTAACATTTTGTAATAGGCTATTTCTGATAGATAGTAAGGCGAGTTTTTTTCCCTTGCAAATTAATACTTTATTTGGTTATCTTACTAAACATTTTTAGTTCTATTTCTTTTATAATTTGGGATTTTTCAAGCTTGTAAACCATATTGTCTGAAAATAATGAGGATTTATTTCTCTCTTTCAATATGCATGCTTATAGCTTGTTGCCTTTATGCATTGTGTTGATTAAGATTTAGTAAAAGATAAATAGTTGAGAAAATGGGCTCTGATGCCTGTCTCTGTCTTTAATAGGAATCGCTAACATCTCTTAAAATTATTTATTATGTTTAATGTAGAATTTTTATTAATATATCTTTCTAAGCATATGAAGATAAAGAACTTTTCTTTTATTCCTAATTCATAAGTAATTTTATCATAAACTAGAAGCCTGATGCATGAAATTCATGCACTCTGGAGTGGGGGGGGGGCGGGTTCCTCAGCCAGGCCTGCACTCTCTCACAGTCTGGGAGCCATCAGTCAGATGTCCTTAGCGCTGCCTCGGAGGTGGGAGATGCTCCCGCCACCACTGCTGTGCTCGCCAGCTGTGAGTGGGGCTTCTGGCTGAGTGCACTCCCCTGTGGGAGAGCACTGAACTCCAGAGGGAAGCTCCTGAGTTGAGCGTCTTCCCCCTGGTGGTCAGTGCGCATCATAGCAACCGGTCCTTTGGCTGTTCAATCAATTTGCATATTAGCCTTGTATTATATAGGCTATGCATCAAGTTTCATTTATTTTTTGCCTCTATTGGCTACTGTAGCTCTTCTTATTAAATCTATTAATATATTGAGTTAGATTTAAATTTTCTCTTATAGATCCATCATTTTATTTCTTTGATAAACCCTAATGGAATATTATTTTTTGAAGTACAATATTAAATTCTACTTTCAAGTATTCTATTTAGGAAGTGATATCCCATACTTTTACTTTTGGTGCTGGTCTTTTTTGTTTTTGATGTTTGAGTTGTATTAATCTCTTTAAATATATTGTGAGATTCCTTACGTTTTTATATGAATATGTTTTCAAAACAATACTGTATTGCAATTAGGTATTTAAGAAAGCTATTTTTATTTCAGTTTTGCTTCAGTACTCAGAATCTTAGATAATGCATTCCAAAAGATAGATCTTGTAAGAGCAGGTGTTGACAAACCACAGCCTGTAAAACAGGAGAAAATAATTCTTGGAAGGCCATAGTTTCTTGGATCACATTTTGTACAATTGCATACAACATATTTTGCATGGAGCGAAACATGGGAATATCTACAAAAGCATTAAGTATGCTGGGTTTAAACTTAGCTCCTTTAAAACATAAAGGTCATATATAAAACTACAGGAAATAATAAACTCTACACTTCCTGGTTTTTAAAAAAGTTCTATATTAACCAATGTTATCAAAAGAGCAACCTCAGACATTTGATTGGAATAAAATGTTATTTATTTTAAACTGGATCCTATTTTTAGTCATTAAATACCAGATATCAAAGTATGTGTAATTTTCAAATTGAAAACTGTCCACAGTATCAACACTCAGATCCCACATCTCAGGAAGTATTGCTGCTAGTTTTACAATGTTTTGCCTTTGACTAAAGACAGAGAAAAATAGAGCACATCACAATTAGCATTTCTTCCCCATACACTTTAAAATAATTGCAACTTGAAACCATATTAAATTAATTAAAAACACTAATGCAAATGTTCAGGACATAGGTGTGTTATTAAAGAACTAGAGGCCTGGTACACGGATTCATGCACATTGAAAGGAAATTAATTAGAACAAATATTTTAATATAACTATTTGCCCTTTCTCTATAATAGATGTGTCAACCAAATTCACAATAGACAATGACAGATTGAAGCACACACTTGCGATTGGTGCCAGCAAGAGCTTATATGTATTGTGCATGCGTGAGTCAACTTAGCCTTTTATATATATAGAACACACTTGCTTAATTAGAGCTGCTTTTGATTTAGCTAAACTTTTTCCAGCCTAGTGAAGCACTCCAACTTCTCTTTCAGGTAATTGTCAGCAATATAGCAGTAAATATCAACACAAAGCAGATTATTATTGTAGATCACGCAGGGAGAACAAAGGGTAAAATATTTAACTGTAGCAGTGTTTGACTATATTCTGTGCAGTGAGAAAACCTGAAGTCATTTTCAAGGTCCACCATTTCTTACTTCTTTTCAGTCAGGTCAAGTTTCTAAACTTTATAAATCTCTGTTTTCTGGCTAATGAAAATAAAATAGGATTCTACCAAGTCTCCTATTTACGTACTCCAGGACTTCTGTGAGGATCAAATGAGTGAGGCACAGGGAAATGCTACAGACATTTGGTTAAAGTGTAAAATGTTTGCACCTGGCTATAAAGCAAGGAGGCTAGTCACTAGGAAGAGGAAACCAGGCAGCATTGCTATTTGACATCATTACCCAGTGCCCACAGTGACCATTTCCAGGCTGGGCTGGGCTGTGGGCTGCATTTTGTGCCATGGGGTCTTGGCTGCTCTGGGGTGGTGGCAGGGTTTGTGTCCCACTTGGGGGAAGCTGAGTGTTGCTTTGTTGGTGCCAGGTCCGTGGTGCCGTTTCTTTGTAAATGGCCAGTACATGTCATGGCAGCTCCTGCATTGAGCGTCTGCCCTCTGGTGGTCAGTGTGTGTCAGAATGACTAGTTGGATGGTTGGAGGGACACTTAGCATGTTAACCTTTTTTTTTTTTTTTTTTATCCTCATCCGAGGATATTTTCCCATTGATTTTGAGAGAGAGTGAAAGAGAGAGGGAAAGACAGAGAGAAACATTAATGTGAGAGAAACAATGATAGGTTGCCTCCTGCACACGCCCTGACCAGGGCCTGGGCCAGGGAAGAGCCCGCAAGCAAGGTATGTGCCCTTGACCAGAATTGAACCTGGGACCCTTTGGTCCACAGGCCAACACTTTAGCCACTGAGCCAAACCTGCTAGGGCAGCATATTAGCCTTTTATATATATAGATACTTTGCATTACAGTAGCTCTTGCACAGTTTGGAGTAAACAGGAAAATGTTTCCTGGGGTCGCTCTACTTGTGCTTCAAGTTGGCATCCCTATTTCTATTTATTTCAGAAGATAAGATTATTGTGTTTTCATAAAATTGAGTGTGTACATTCTTCTGATAGGCAGCCGTGGGAGTACAGAAATGTAGGTGGACTGTGACTTATTCTTTTGGCCTTTTTCCTAGAAATAAAGACACACACACACACACACACACACACGAGCTAGATGAGGCAGTCAGTGAGAGATTACAGAACAAGATACACATAAAATATGTGATATTCTTTTTGAGCTTAGGAGAGTCAATGCAGTATATCTGGGAATGGTCAACTCACTTGTGATAGAGAGTGCTTTCTATGAAATGAGTTTAAGAATTGTTCATTTGGAAGACATTTTATAGAAATCATCTGCTTTTATATAGTCACTTCTCATTTCCATTTTTTGAATAGCACGCTAATTTGAAAAAAATATATAGTATGCATTTTATGGTATTTGAACAATACATGTAATTCTAAATATTGGATGATGTGTTTTTTATTTATATATATTTACAATAGTTCTAGGTCCCAGGTAAATATTTACATCAACTTTGAATATTTTATGTAGATCTGCAGCATTCCTCCTTGATAATTTATTGTCAAAATGTATGAGAGCTTTGGGGGAGACATTATAATTTTTATTTGTTTGTTTATATTGATCTACTATTTTGTTTTGTCTCTTGCAGAATCTGATGTCTCTTAAAGAGGGCAGATATGAAAAAGTGCTTCAGTCTTGAGGTGGTCAAACCCAATGTTCCATGATATAATAACAAATTTAACACATTCTAGAATAGAGAGTTAGCTATAAAGGGCTGTTAGTGAGCTTTTAAATGAGTTCATTTTCAATTAAACTGGGATTTATAGACCATTTTTTGGTCCAAATTTCTAATTTCATTCCATTTTAATTTAGATAGTGACATGATGGCAATTTTACCATATACTTTATAACCGCCTAAACTAGACATAAAATTTTAATCTAATATCTGGAGATAGCACTATCAGAACATTAGTTTTCTTGGTTTCAAAACACCTTTTCCTGTAAGACAAGAGGCAAACATAGGTGGTGGTATGCTTTAACATTAAGGGGGGCACAATTGAAGGCCTGGAAAGTTTGTGGAATGGATTTTGAGGGTAGTTTGAGCAGGGATGAGAAAAATAACTGCAGACAATGCCCAAGGTTAGACTGGAAAACATAAACTTGTATTGACACCAATACATGACTATTCTCGGTAACATTACAGGAATAATGGATATATTCTTGGTTGGCCCAAGATGACTTATAAGACTAATTGCTGGCTTCCTTTTTTAACCAATTTTTCTTATTTTCTTCATGGGTCTTAGAAGGCTTGGTTAAATGATTTCCAGTAAACATGTAGCAAACTCATAAAAAAAAACTCTTAAGACCTAAATTCCTTTCCACTCAAATCTCAAACCATCTATTTGGCGTGTAGAGGTTGTTCAATTAAAGGAATAACCTGTTAAACTAAAAACACAAAATAACCCCACTTTTTCCACTTCAATTTAGATGATGGTGTCAGCTTTTTTTCCTAAGGAATTAGAATACATTTAGATTTATTATTAAAACCATTTCCCTCATTGCTCATCTAATTATACCTCTCCAAAAAGCATTATTTGATTTTTTTTGTGTCTAAGTCTAATACACATCAGCTTACATATCCCTTTATTAATATAAACCAGCTCCACCAAACTAAGCCCAATGAGGGTGAAGTCCCTCTGTATTCAGAGTGCCTCATTCCTTCAGAGACAAACTAGCTCTGCAGTTCCTAGTGTGTCACTGTGAGCTTTAAAACAGACGATGTATTTGTCCTGGCTGGTTTTACTCATTGGTTAGAGCATTGGCCCATGGACCAAAAGGCCGCTGGTTTGATTCCCAGTCAAGGGCATGTACCTGGGTTGTACACACTCCGGCCCTGGAGCCAGGGAGCGTGTGGGAGGCAACCAATCCATGTATCTCTCTCACATTGATGTTTTTCTCTCTTTCCTCCCTCTCTACCACCTTCTCTAAAAATCGATGCGGGGGGGGGGGGGGGAGAGAATCCTCCAGTTAGAATTAACAAAAATGAGATGATGCGTTTAAACCCTTATGCTTACAGTCATTTATTAAATGCTAGCTATCATAATTCTTGAAAAAGTTTATAATATTGTAATAATTAATCCTTAGAATATTAATCAGAAAGGTAAATGTATAATTATAAAATGATGAAGTAAGAATAACATAGCTTTATGGTTCTGTATTGCCTGTGGAATTATGGATAATCCCCTGAGAAGATGCCTACTTTTTAATGAAGAATAAGAAATCAAGGAATTGTATAGGAACAGGGAAGAAATATAAAAATAGGTCTAGGGAACTACAGCGCAGAGATCCTGAGGCCAGAGGGAGACTGCACCGTGTAGAATTTTGACAACTGTAGTTTAGGACTGTTAGAATGGATTACATGTTACATATGACTATGTTTTCAATGAGGGGAGGATCCTGTTAGTTTTATGCCTTTAAAGGTAGTAATGTATCATATCCAACAACTACCACAGATTTTAGCATAAGCTTTTCTCTATATGAATACTAAATGAAATATAATTTACACACATATACTTGAACGTACTTATTACTTAAGGCAAGATTGTATGAACATGTAGGAAAAAAAACCCTGTGCTTTTGGATGTTTGTTTAAGACAAGCTTTTGTTGGGTGCACGTGGTAGAGGGAAGTGTAATTAAGAAAGGACAAGGGACATTGATCACTTAGAGATGACTAAGGAAAAGGGAATTTGTAACAAAATGTAAAGATAATGACAGCAAATATTGTATATTTCAACTTTCATTAATATTGAATACAAATTTACATATTCTATTTTATAGATTATCCGCATAAATGAACAAGTTCCCATATTGATCAAAACCAATTTTTTAAATGGCTGCTGAAAATAAGTAAATTAATTGAACTCTGAAACCAATTATTACATGGAGTTGAATGATTTTAGCTGGTTTTTGCACATTGTAATTAACCTTTTGTAAGAGAAAATGAAGTCTCTTTTATTTCTCTGTGTTACTGTTCTTAATTCTTATTTTTCTCTCAGTTTGGCTTAGCCAATTATTGCTAGTGAGTATTGTTGAAAAAAATATATCATTACTCTTGATAAAGAAAAACACAGAGATGAGAAATGGAAGAAGACTTGACTCCACTTTATTTCATTGGATTTTGTTTTCAGCTATTGACCCTAAATGTTTGGCATGGGAAAACTTATTTTAAATTTTGTAAAGGTTCATCTAAGTGATAGAGAGTGCTTTTTATGAAATGAGTTTAAGAATTGTTCATTTGAATGACATTTTGTAGAAATCATCTGCTTTTATATAGTCAAAGTTGTACATATGTAATACTTTTACTAAATTGTTACTCATAAAAATAAATGGAATGTAAGTTTGTGCTTAGGAATTTCATGAATATTTATATATAGTTTTACAAAAGAATTTTAGTACTTTTGATTGAAGAAGAAGACTGTCATGTTTCTAATCTTTCCTTGATATATTTTGTATAAGGCTATTTTGGAAAAACAATATTTTATTTACCATATGTCAGGATATAGAAAAGGTAGAGCTGATTATGATGCATAAGTCTTGCAGGCAGAATGATGAGTCTAACCATGTTAAATTTTTTTGAGAATTTCCACTAATACTAAAGCAAACCAAAAATATACCACCCGATATTTTTGTGGTCTCTGTAAATAATAAACAATGCATAAATATTTTAGAAAGTCCAACTCCTTTTGTAAAGTTAGTTCTAATCCTATTTTTAAATAATATAAAAGTTAAAATAACAAATATATCATATACAGCATTATACTCTATGTGCATGGTGCTTAATAGAATCTAGGATGCATTCTCAGATACTTAAAGCACTTAAAATTTAACTCCTTTATCAGTCTGCTAGGAAGGTAATAGTTATCTCATATAAGTGTTCAAAGAAGTTCAAGGCCACATTGCAAATACATGCTTAACTAGAACTTGAAATTTTGTTTTCTGATAGGCCTGTTGCTTCTAAAAGTCTCATGCATTTTACAATATGTTCATGAATAAATTGCTTTTATATTAGTCCATTTTGGAAATACATATTCTGTGATGCACTGGCTACTAGTATATGCTGGTTCCTCTTCTAGATGCTGAGAATGACAGTTAATGGTCAGTGTTTCTATTTTTCCTAGGTTTGTTGTGAGGTGAAGTCCATTCCAAGTAAAAAAGGGAGAACAGACAGATTCAGGTGTGTGTGTGTGTGTGTGTGTGTGTGTGTGTGTGTGTGTGACATTAGGGTTAAGGGGAACAGCAAGGAGAAGCCAAATATTATTCTAATGTGGAAGGACCTGGTGTTTTCACAGTCAGGCCTTACAGCAGCCTTCAGAAGTTAAATGGCGCACAGTGTTTGTCCCAATTCCTGCTGTGAGTGGAAGGATAAGGGGAAGCCTGTCATGATGAGGATAGGAAAAATGCAGATGTGTAGTAAAGGAAAAAATGGTGGAGATCAAGTAAGACCTTGTAGAATAAAGTAATGGATCTAGAGTTAGTTTCTACTGCAATGGGCAGCCATTGGAGTGTTTTGGCAGGGAATGAAAATGATGTAAATTGTGTGTGTGTGTGTGTGTGTGTGTGTGTGTGTGTGTTTTAAAGCTCCTTGAACACTCAGTGGACTGTTGACAGTAGAGGGGCAAGAGATACGGTAAGAATGACCAAGCTAGATGACATTGCAGTGTTCAAGTGAGAAACAATCATGCCTTGGGCTAGTGTTTTATTGTCTAGATCAGGCGTCCTCAAACTACAGCCCGCGGGCTACATGCGGGTGTTTTTGCCGTTTTGTTTTTTTTTACTTCAAAATAAGATATGTGCAGTGTGCATAGGAATTTGTTCATAGTTTTTTTTAAAATTTAGTCCGGCCCTCCAACGGTCTGAGGGACAGTGAACTGGCCCCCTGTTTAAAAAGTTTGAGGACCCCTTGTCTAGATGGTAAGAAAGCACCTAAGTGTGAGTCTGGACAATGTTTTTCACTGGTCTGAGTGTGTGGGAAAATTATGTGTTTTAATAACTGACTTGGGGGATTAGTATTTACTTGATTAAAAAGTTGGGTGAGGAACATATGTGGATTGGGAATTTGAAATACAAGTTAGAAGTTTAGAGCTCAAGCCATGCTGGAGATAAAATTCTGAATGTTATCAAAATTAAAAATAAATACATTACTGGATGAATCACATAAAGTACAAAAGTAGATGAACAGACTTAGGACCCAATCTTGGGACATAACTGTATTCACAGTTTCATTTTTTCATGATTTCATTTTCAAATTCAATCTTACAATTAGCTGACTTATCAGATCCAGTCATTCCAATTTTAGCCCCAGTAGATAGAAAGTCCAAAGGTCAGTCCCATTATGCTGCAACATTTTCACATCCATGGAACCTATATGCACCTATATGCACACCCAGAGTCTCACTTATAACATGAAATGGCTACTCTGTGCATTGACCCTGCACAGTTTTTGGTAGTTGAACTTCTTAAATGAGATTCAATGCTATAAAATAAAATTCCAGCAATAAAAGTGCAAGCTGCATAGTCTACTATACCTTAGCCTCAAAGTCATTGCTATGGATAGATGTGCCCCCGTAAATGCATATTTTGAAGCCCCAACACTCAATGAGACTATCTTTGGAGATATGGACATTAAAGAGGTGATTATGGTTAAATGAGGTCATCAGGTGAGGCCCTAATCCAATATAACGGGTGCCCCTTCAAGAAGAGGAAGCAGCACCAGGGATGCCTATACACAGAGTAAAGGCCTTGTGAGGAAACAGAGAGACAGCAGCTGTCTGGAAGCCAAGGAGAGAGGTTTCAGGTGAAATCAACCCCGCCAGCGCTTTGAGCTTGTTGTTCCAGCCTCCACAACTGTGGGAAAATAAATGTATGTTGTCTAAAGCACCAGTGTGTCATGATTTGGTATGACAGCCCTAGAAAACCAACTCAGCAATGTGGCATAACTTCTGTTATACTAGTCAACTGGTTGAAGCAGTTATTATCCCACTCAGATTTTAGGAAATGGCACTCTTTAGAAGGAGACTGCCACACAATTTGCAATCCTGTTTTAAAATGACTACATACTGTTGGTTTGTTGTTGACATGGAATCTCTTTGCTCTCTTACTTATATGCAGGCTCTGTTATTGCTTTTATCTATGAGAACTTTGCCTATAATTACTTGTAATCTTTTGTTAATATACAACCCATTTTTAATTGAGATATAGTTGACATAAAACATTTTGCAAGTGTAAAGTATACAACTGGTGTGTGTTGAATTGACACATTTATATATTGTAATATGATTGCCAACCTCAGTGTTAGCTAACACTTCTATCATGTCACATGATTGTCACTTTTCTGTGTGTGGTGGGAACATTTAAGATCTATCTCTTAGCAACTTTGCCTTACAGATCAAATTTGTTATTGCATAGAATGGAAGTGTACCTGCCTCTGTACAAGACAAGCAGTTACCCACATAGGAACAAAGGAAACCAGCTGAAGATTTTAGTAAAATTAAATTAGTGTTGTTTGAAATCTCTATTATCAATTATGCCTCTACTCAACCCTCTCAGTATATTTGTTTTTCTTTCTTTTTAAAGCAATTTGGATCTAAGAAAAAGATTGATTCTCAAGTTTAAAAAATATATATTTTTATTGATTTCAAAGAGGAAGGGAGAGGAAAAGAGAGATACAAACATCATGAGAAAGAATCATTGATTGGCTGCCTCCTGCATGCCCCACACTGAAGATTGAGCCCACAGCCTGGGCATGTGCCCTGATCAGGAATCAAACTGTGACCTCCTGGTTCATAGGGCAATGCTCAACCACTGAGCCATGCCGGCCGAGCCGATTCTCAAATTTTTTGATAAAGCATTTCGAATTAGGATAATGCTTTAGTACCATTAACATTCATTTAAGGTTTTAGGAAAATGTGCCTTGGATGCTATTCAACTAATGGTAGGCAAATGTATAAGATTGGATTTCAATAGAGGGAGATTCCTCTCTTGGTCTTCAAAGTCTCTTTGTATATTTCAGTTCATTTCTTTTAGGAGGGAGAGTATTTATTTATTTATTTATTTATTTATTTATTTATTATTTAATTGGGAAGTCATTACTGGCCTGCTTTTCTGCTAGTCTCCTAATAATGTTATTGTTAATGGCCTGGTAAGAAAAAAAGAGTTGCTGGGTGGAGCATTTTAAAATGAACCTTAGTGAATGCTATAGGTCTTTAAAATCTCTTCTCTTTTAGGAGCCAATCTACAGAGCAGCCCTTCTAGTTTCTTGGGGATTTACTAGAGAAATTGCATCCAAATTATGTATCTCTATCATAGTACAGAGGCAACCTGAAGGGCTTGTTGCATGCTCATTTCTGAAATTCATTGCAGACATGTCCAAACTAGCTGACCATGAACAGGACTTTGTTCCTTATCACTAACTGTCTATCACATTAAACTAAATAGGGTTTCTATAAATTAAATGAAGTTTATTGACTTATAAGCAGACTTTTTTTTTTCTCTTTTTTCTCAGGTTAGCTATGGGCAAATTAAATGTATCTGGATGAAGAATATTTTCCCAATAAATGAACACCATTCCCAGGGATTGACATAATAAACCACTGGAGAATAAAGACTATTCATTGATAATAAAGCACCCTGTGAATTAAATGAAAAAAAAAAGCACATTTTATTTTGAAAAGAAGGAAAAATAGCACCGTTTCTCTGCACCAAACAGACCCTCCGTCAAAATACTATTTCATGTCTGGCTGGGTTTGGCACTATTACCTAAATGAGAAAAAAAAAAAAGTATGCATTAAAAATGTTTTGAATACAAAAGTGTGCATTTGCATATTCTGTAGATTACATTTACTACTTAGATCCTATAGAAACAAATGCTATACAAATGCATAATTCAGTAATTGTTCGTGGGATATGTGAATTTAGAGTTTTTATATCCATGATTGGAGTTTTGAAATGTAATAAAATTAGCATTATCCATTTTTTTTCCTTCTAGAATGTTATACATTATCCTACATAGTTTCCTTAGAATTCCAACAAGTACTCACATTTTGGCCCTACACATTGGTCTACACAAGGCTAACTGTCCTCACAAAAGGCCCATAAAGTAAAATTGACTGAGTCAAATGTTCTCTCTATTAATGTGGTCTACTTGGGCTGTCACATCTTGCTTCTGATCCTCAGATTTGATAATTCTACCTGGTGGGGGGACAGCAAGAGGAAATAATTGTCCCTGTGGGGCAGGTAAGAGGTGGTCATAGAAGAGTCTATTTGTACCTTCCTGTGGAGAGTGACATGCCAAGTTCATGAATAAAACATGGCTTAAATGCTAGGAACAGAGGACAGAGAAAAGGCCATGAACAATCAGCTAAGCGTTGACACTAGAAAACAACACACAAAGGAGTCTCCATCCTGAAAAGGGCATAAAAGCCAGAGTAAAGGAGGCGTAGGTATCCTGGTGTGTGGGAATTTGGAACAGGGGCAGAGGAAAAATAATAAGGCTAGAGATAAGTTTTGAAGGCTCCAAAGAATCACTTTTCTTAGCTCTGTGGGGATTCTTTTATTGCAGCGGTACTATTTACGTGTCACCTCTATATACTGCTGGATGCTTTATTCCTGCTCTTTTAGTCTCTCCCTGATTTTTCACCTCTGCCGTGGTGAGTTCTGAGAATTGTTGCTTCTACGTGTTTCACCTCCATTCACAGGCTTGTTGCCTGCTTCAACCCTCTGTAACAATTTGCTGCTTTTTTTCCTTGAGTGTCTCCCCAGCTGATGATGCCTGATCTTTCTTCAGCAGATTTGAGTCCATGGCCTTCCTACAACTTGTACTCAGACTCAACGTGGCCAGCATGGAAAATGGGCTAAGTCACTGCTTGCACTAGACATACAGATGCATAAGCAATCACACACTGTTCACTGAAATCATTCCCTGTGTAGTCCACTCTGTTTCTGCGGTAGCTTACCTTCAGTTGTTAGTTTTCAAGGTAAAAATTCCCTGAATACTTGCATGCATGTACACAACTTCAGTGTTCTTTGGAGTCAGTGAGATCTTGGTCTTAACGCCCCCCTCCCCGCCCCCGCAATCACCTCTTTTTTAGAGCAGTGGTCGGTCGGCAAACTGTGGCTCGCGAGCCGCGGTTTGCCGCTCTGTTGACTAATGAGTTTGCCGACCACTGTCTTAGAGCATCTAAGGTGGGTATAGGAGGTTAATGTGGTGGTGGAAGGTGGCTTGCAGCCAGTGAGCAAGGTGGATTTATTTTCAGTTTCCAATGCCTCTATCAAACTTCTAATGTGTCTGCTCGAGCCCTATATTGAACTATGAGGACATCCTTACTGTCTATTTCTGGTTGGAGATTTCCTTGATTCAGCAGTGACACCCACATAGCCTTCTGGCTTAGGGTCAGGGAGTGTGGGTGACTTGGGTTTGGCTTAGACAGTTGTAACCTTTTTCTAGGAATCTACCTTAATCCAGGGTATCTGCTGTCCTATTATCAAGACAACATCTCTTTAAATCTTGCCAGGTTTCTACATAAGATGTAGGGGAGTTTTCCAGTATAAACATATTCTTCTGTTTATGGGAAGAATATGTTTAGGTTTGTCTGTTTCACATTCTCCAGTGGGTCAACATCACTGGCATTATAATTCCAATCCAAGGTTATAAGAAGTTGAATACTAGTCAATATCTCATCTATACTTTTTCCCATGGAAATTTATCTCTATGAGAGAAATCTTCCCAAAGAGAGCTGAAGTGGCACAGAAATTCAGAGACACTTCAGTGTCACCCCCCCAATAAATCTAAGGAGAGCAGGAGGCCCTGATCCCTAAGATGTCCCAGATGATGTCATTTTCCCTTTATAAGAATAGCATACCTTTCCCCTCCTCTCCCATGGGAACCAGCACAAGATTGACCATTTGGATTCTTCCCCCCCAGTCTTAAATTTCCTTTATGTTTAGTGTAGGTGTGCATCTCTCTAACTGCCTATGAAAAGTGTCCAGATTGTTGCCTACCCTGGACAGATCTTATTGCTGGTTGTCACAATGCAGTGGACCAGAGGGTGACTTCCAGGGTGACCTTGAGTAGGATTTCCTCCCCAGGAGAGAGTGCGCCATCCCAGGACACTGTCCCATCTTGGATTCTGATTCGTGTCGCTCAGCTTGCAACATCTCGTCCAATTCCTTCTAAGTGGTAGGCAACAAAGGGGAGAAGCTTATTTCTACTGAAAATACAAATGGGTCACTTTCACCATTTATTTACCTCGATTTCCCTCAAATCCTCTTAATCAGTGTGCAGGGTATTCAGCTTTCCTCTTCCAGAAGGCCATGTGTCTGTCAGTATCATATGTTCATTGCCAAAACTGTTAAAAACTATGAAGGGTGTGGCTTGTAAACAAATTTAACCTATGTGTAAACAAATGTATGGATGCTATAAATTGAGCATATTTTTTTTTTTTACTGATGTACATACATGTACTTTTCATGGGTATACAAACTTCTGTAATTTTTTAAGACATCATGTAGATGTCTTCAGCATATGGATGGGAGAGACAGCATTGAGATTACTCATTAAGTTATTTGGCAGGGTTTGTCTTTTTGGCACTGACATTCAGAAAAAGTAGGCCAATCTCTCAGTGTTACAATTTATAAATTATATGAATTGGAAGAAAAATGCATAGACCTCTTTTCAAGCTAAAGGATTATGTTAAGGGCAATGGAAACTAAAGAGAAAAATAAACAAATGGGACTACATCAAAATAAAAAGCTTCTGCACAGCAAAAGAAACCAACAACAAGAAAGCCCACTGCATGGGAGAACATATTTGCCAATATTATCACTGATAAGGGTTTAATTTCCAACATTTACAGGGAACACATGCAACTTAACAAAAGGAAGATAAACAACCCAATAAAAAAATGGGCAATGGACCTAAATAGATATTTTTCAAAAGAGGACATAAGGAAGGCCAAGAAACATATGAAAACATGCTCAAAGTCACTAATCATCTGAGAGATGCAAATCAAAATGACAATGCGGTATCATCTCACACCTGTCAAAATGGCTATCATCAACAAATCAACAAAGGACAAGTGCTGGAGAGGATGCAGAGAAAAAGGAACCCTTCTGCACTGCTGGTGGGAATACAGACTGGTGCAGCCACTATGGAGAACAGTATGGAGTTTCCTCAAAAAACTAAAAATGGAACTCCTATTTGACCCAGTGATCCCACTTCTAGGAATATATCCCAAGAAACCAGAAACACCATCAGAAAGGATATATACACCCCTATGTTCATAGCAGGACAATTTACCATAGCTAAGATTTGGAAACAACCTAAGTGCCCATCAGCAGATGATTGGATTAAAAAACTGTGGTACATCTACACAATGGAATACTACTCTGCAGTAAAAAAGAAGGAATTCTTACCATTTCCAACAGCATGGATGGACCTGGAGAGCATTATGGTAAGCGAAATAAGCCAGTCAGAGAAAGATAAATATCACATGATCTCACTCATTTGTGGAATATAATGAACAACATAAACTGATGAACAAAAACAGATCCAGAGACAGAGAAGCATCGATCAGACATCAAACCTCAGAGGGAAGGTAGGGGAGGGTAGGGGTAAGGGGGAGAGGTCAACCCAAGGACTTGTATGCATGCATATAAGCCTAACCAATGGACACAGACACCAGGGGGGGTGAAGACATGAGTCAGGGCATGGGGGGTGGGGGGCAATGGGGGGATAAGGACACATATGTAATACCTTAATCAATAAAGAAAAAAAGTTTTTAAATAATTATGTTAGATAACTCAAATTCTCAATTAAAATTCTTTAATATTGCATTTATTTATAGGAAAAGAGTATGGGCCCTATAAAGAAAATAACATACAAATCACTCTTATGGTATATAACTAATACTAGTTGTCCAATAACTTTTTAAATAAAATAATCATATCTGTACTTTTCTCAGTAATAACTGCTTAAGATTGGCATCTTTTAGCTGGCAAATGATTTAGCATATTTCCATTTTCCATTTTCTGTCTATGATGAATGGAAACTTGTTTTTAGAAATGCATAACTACGTAAGAAACTCTTTAATGAACAACTGATACAAAGGAATCCGTTTTACCTGATGAGCTGTCTATTTGCACTGTGCTTGTGCAAGCAAAACAGTTACATCAGGGGCATCCATAAGGGATGTTACCCCCTGGTACCTGAAGGTGAAAACATATGGGGCTGCCTTCACAAAAACATTTCAGAAATCATCTGGTGAGTGAGTCAATTATTCACTTGAAGATGCCTTACCTAATTAAATCCTACATCCGAACTTTCCAGGGTATTACTTTTGGGAAATAAAAATGCTCCTTTAGTGTATTGGTCGTTGTTTTTCAAATGAAGAAAGTTAGACTCAAAGGACACTTTAGTAATGACTCTAGGAGATGGATGCAGTGCACCAGTTGAGGTTGCACCGTGTTACTTACATTCTTACCAGAGCAGGTGTGTTGCAGTAAGCATGTTTGCATCTTACAGAATAAAGCATATTAGGCCACTAAATCTCTTAAATGCATGTATAGAAGATGAGTTAGCATTCCAAAACCATTGTTAATATTTAAGTTACATTGTTACCATAGATATATTTCTTTATTTTCATCTTGGGGAAATGCAGAGAATTCAGTATCAACATAATTGTTGCTTGGAGCTATCACTAAAGAGGTGGCTAACTTCCTAAAATATCTGATCCCATTTCAGTAACTTCTGGCAAGTCTAGCCTCAGATTCAATACCTGGCATATGAGAGTGATAAGTAATCACTTTGTAGGGGGAATTAGCCAAAAGCAGAAAGGACACTGAAGTGAGTTAAAGAACAAAAACAATTCAAGTAATACCAATATGTTAATGTATATATATATATACAGGTATCTCCTTTTATTTACCTGATTTTATATTTTCATTTTTATTTTTTTAATTAATTAATTTATTTAGCTGATTTTAGACCAGTGTCTGTGATCCATCTGTTCTGGAAAATGTATTTTGGAATATTATTTTATGAGTTTGAGGAGATACTTCTACTGATCATATTAATTACTTGTGAGGTCATATTATGATCCTAGAACAATTACCCCTGAAGGATCCCTTAGTCAACAATGTGGTTCTATTTTGTATATAAACATATTCTCTGAAGAATTATTATTTTTAAAGTATGATAGATGTTGTCTTGTCTCTTTTAAACGTAAGTCTAAGTTCGGTCTTCTAATGCAAAGAATGCTGACAGCACATTCCGGCTAAGCACGTCCACAAATTCAATCTGCTGTGTGCTGTATGCTAAGTGGACACTGATCAAATGTTTTCCGGAGGAGACATTTTTGAAAAGGAAGAAACAATTCTTTAGAATGGCTGGCTGCCTTGGAAGAGGCTGCCAGGAGCCCTAACCAGTTTGGCTTAGTGGATAGAGCGATGGCCTGCCTACTGAAGGGTCCCAGGTTCGATTCCAGTCAAGGGCATGTACCTTGGTTGCGGGCACATCCCCAGTAGGGTGTGTGCAAGAGGCAGCTGATCAATGATTCTCTCTCATTGATGTTTCTAACTCTCTATCCCTCTCCCTTCCTCTCTGTAAAAATCAATAAAATATATTAAAAAAAAGAGGCTTCTAGGAAAGCTACTGTCCTTGAAGAGAGAGAAACCTCTAAACTATGGGATATCATCCCCTTCTCCAACTCCAAATGTGAAGTTAGGAAAACTGGGAAACTGAATTGTTTATGCTATGTGCTTCATTCCTCTGAATTTCTAATGTTATACAGAAAAAAAAAAAAAGGAATGCTTAAAGTAATCAAAAATGTTCTTGGATGAGAAGGGTCTACGAAAAGAAATTTGTAGTTAATGGATATAATGCTTATTATAATGGATAAACAATTTTGCACTCAAAAAAGGCAATGGGGATGCACTTATCACTTTTGTTACAGTCAGCACGTGCAGTGCCATTACAGGTTTGGGAATGCTAACACCACTTGCTGAAATGAAAGCCCTGAAATGAGCAGCCCGCTGGCCATCACTTTATAATTGCCTCTTGTTTTTTTCATTAGCAGTTTACAAAGCATTTTACTAGTGTATTATATTTTACAAGCGGATTACACAGAATATTTTCTATTATTCTTCTGTTTATTAGCATTAAGAGCTGCTAACATATATTAAGCTCCAGGATAGCATTAGTATTTCAATTCAATTGAATCCAATTTCTGCAATTATATTTTAGCAGAATAATCTATGCAGCAAAAAGAAACTTAATATTGGAATTCAGTTTGAAATTAAGACATAACCTTTAACGTAAGTTATGGTTGACATACAGAATTAACATGGCTACATCTAGTTATCAAAAGGTAGCTAATAAAAAAGCTAATGCAATTTTTTTGTTCACTACATATTTATTGAGGCTTATTACATGTCACCCCAGGATCTGGAAAAGGGGCCATGCACAAACAAATGCACTAGACAAGAAATATGAAGTTAGAAGGCATGGGGGGCCAGGCGGAAACCTTTCTCTAGTGGAGAGGCTCTCTGACTTCTGGGTCCCGGTTGCTTTTATTCACTTGAATACACATTTGCCCTTTAGGAATGCATACAGGCATATCAAAGGTAAAGTTTGGTAAACAGTGAAAGGATTATCAGCTTAGGGCATTGGTCGGCAAACCGCGGCTTGCGAGCCGGAGCCGCAGTTTGCCGCTCTGTTGACTAATGAGTTTGCCGACCACTGGGTTAGGGGATTGCCTTGAGCCATTTGGCCAACAGCAGGGCAATAATATGCTGATTTTCAGCCCTGCTGAATATTGCATTGATATGCTAACTACTGTTGGTCTTAGCCTACAGCAGGTTAACAGTACTGTATCAATGTTAATCTGCTCTTTTTGAAAATTTTACTTTGGTTTTGTAAGATATTGCCACTTGAGGAAGCTGGATATGTAAATAGGCTCTGTACTAATTTTGCAATGTTTTTACTAGTATGTATGTATGAAATTATTTCAAAATAAAAATTAAAAAATATATCCTATCTAATAAAAGAGTAATATGCAAATTGACCGTCACTCCAACACACAAGATGGCTGCCCTCATGTGGTCAAAGATGGCTGTCCCCATGTGGACACAAGATGGCCACCACAAGATGGCCAGGAGGGGAGGGCAGTTGGGAGGGACCAGGCCTGCAAGGGAGGGCAGTTGTGGGCGATCAAGCCTGCAGGGGAAGGCAGTTAGGGGTGACCAGGCCAGCAGAGGAAGGAAGTTGGGGGTAACCAAGCCTGCAGGGGAGAGCAGTTAGGGGGGACCAGGCCTGCAGGGAAGAGCAGTTGTGGGGGGGACCCAGGCCTGCAGGAGAGGGAAGTTGGGGGGGACCCAGGCCTGCAGGGGAGAGCAGTTGGGGGGGACCAGGCCTGCAGGGAAGGGTAGTTGGGGGGGACCAGGCCTGCAGGGGTAGGCAGTTGGGAGGGACCAGGCCTGCAGAGGAGGGCAGTTAGGGGTGACTAGGCTGGCAGAGGAGAGAAGTTGGGGGCAACCAGGCATGCAGGGAAAGGCAGTTGGGGGGGGATACCCAGTCCTGCAGGGGAGAGCAGTTGGGGGGGAGCAGGCCAGCAGAGGAGGGAAGTTGGGGGCAACCAGGCCTGCAGGGAAAGGCAGTGAGGGGGGCGGGGACCCTGGCCTGCAGGGGAGGGCAGTTGGGGGGGACCAGGCCTTCAGGGGAGGGCAGTTAGGGTGACCAGGCCTGTAGGGGTAGGCAGTTTGGAGGTACCAGGCCTTCAAGGGAGGGCAGTTGGGGGTGATCAAGCCTTCAGGGGAGGGCAGTTAGAAGAGGAGGGAAGTTGGGGGAGGGCAGGCCAGAAGAGGAGGGAAGTTGGGGGCGACCAGGCC
Source organism: Eptesicus fuscus (assembly GCF_027574615.1). Taxonomy (NCBI): domain Eukaryota; kingdom Metazoa; phylum Chordata; class Mammalia; order Chiroptera; family Vespertilionidae; genus Eptesicus; species Eptesicus fuscus. Next base: position 12,598,184 of record NC_072475.1, read on the forward strand.
TGCAGGGAAGGGCAGTAGGGGGTACCCAGGCCTGCAGTAGAAGGCAGTTAGGGGCAATCAGGCTGGCAGGGGAGCAGTTAGGCATTAATCAGGCTTGCAGGAGTGTGGTTTGGGGGTGATCAGGCTGGCAGGCATAAGCAGTTAGGGGCAATCAGGAAGGCAGGCAGGCGAGCAGTTGGGAGCCAGCAGTCCTGGATTGTGAGAGGGATGTCTGGTAGGATTGGGCCTAAACGGGCAGTCAGACATCCTTCAAGGGGTCCCATATTGGAGAGGGTGCAGGCTGGGCTGAGGGACACACACCCCTGTGCACGAATTTTGTGCACCGGGCCTCTAGTATGTAAATAAAAATAAATTTTATTTCAAAAGGAAGAAACAGAAGTTAAATTTTGGAAAAATATAAATGTACTAGAGGCCCATTGCAGGAAGATTCCTGCAAGAATAGGGCTTCCTGCGGTGGTCTCCGCCACCCTGCCGGCTTCCCTCCTTTCTCCGCCGCCCCTTTGCTTGCTTCTCCGCAGCTTCGCTTCCTTTTGCAGTGCTTGGCTTCCTTCTAGGATGTGCAAATTAACTGCCATCTTGGTTGGGTTAATTTGCATACCCGCTCCTGATTGGCTGGTGGGTGTGGTTTGTGGGCATAGCTGATGTACGGTCAATTTGCATGTTTCTCTTTCATTAGATAGGATATCCAAAGAACTTGATTTCATTGATTGTATTGAGAAAGTAGAGAATGCAGACATGATGAACTTAGAGAGAAGGGCTAAGTGAATAAGCAGAATATATAGCCATACACACATATCATTTCTTGAGTATGGGACTTTGTACTTACCAAAGTAGACCATAATGTTACATTCTCTATCAGCCATTAACCTCTTATTTCAAACTTATGTACTATGAGCATTTATAGAAAGAAGTTCTGTCTTCTACTGAATACCTATTTTTCATATTTGTTTTAAATGAGGACCGAATTATTAGCCACCTGCAGGTGCCCATGCATCGCTCTCCAGGCCTGACATAAAGCTTTAATGTCAGGCAGTTATCAATTGGATTAAGGGCATTTATGAGTTTTCAGAGCTGCTTCCAATTTCTAAGCACTTGCTTTCTGTTGAAATTCATTATCCTGATGAGGGGGTCATTTATTAAAACAAAATCATCTTTTCTTTTTTTTTTTTTAATATATTTTATTGATTTTTTACAGAGAGGAAGAGAGAGGGATAGAGAGTTAGAAACATCGATCAGCTGCCTCCTGCACACCCCCCACCGGGGATGTGCCCGCAACCAAGGTACATGCCCTTGACCGGAATCGAACCTGGGACCCTTCAGTCCGCAGGCCCATGCTCTATCCACTGAGCCAAACCGGTTTCAGCAAAATCATCTTTTCTTACACCTTAATATTTAAAGTATGTTTATCACTTTCCTGTATTTTCTTTATACCCTTTCTACATTTGAGATTCAGTTTAGTGCTTTAATGTACCCTGTTTCAAAAACTATGAGAAACTAATTTAAGCCTTTGATATAATATATTTCATACTGTTTATGTTTGAAAACGTGGTTCTTTTTTATCCTGCTTTGCAAACATTTGGCCAAGTCGAGGCTGCTTAATATGGTAGACTATTACTTTTCAATTTTTCAATCACCAAACTTAGATAAAATAGAAAAAAATGAATCAGTTACACCCAAAAATAAGATGTGCATCACCATGGATCTGAATTGCAGTAGAAAAGCATATTTGTGCTTGACCCGGAGCAACAGAACTGTTGGGCTCTAGGACAGAAACCAGGAGACACACTGAGATGTCAAGTTATTTGGTTTGAAGCCCCATGAAACTCTCTAGATTGCTAGTGGTATAGTGGACCTTGAAAAAGTTAAGCTAGAGCCTCATAACCCCTGAGAGGGTGGTGCATCCACTGAGCTCCTTCCTGGGACGCTGGATGGAGAAGGGATCTGGGGCAGCTGGGCCATGGCCAGGACACCTGCCAACGTAAGTGCTAGATCTGCAGAATTCCCTGAGACTCGACCTCAGGCACCAGCTGAAGATTGTGTGCAGCAGAACAGAGAAAGATGGCTATAGAGGATGGAACATGTACGTACCCACAAATACACACACATACACAATTGCTATTCATTTTATCACTGCAATAATGAATTCTATGTATTTATTATTATATGCATGTTTGATGTTTGCTTTACATTATATAAAAGGCAGCAATATAATAAAGGAGAAAACTTTCTAATAATATTTGGAAACATCTAGGAACATAAAATGAGGCATTAGGGAAATGCATATACAAATTAAGTCTTATTCAGGAAATATTTAAATATTGTTTTTAATTTATTTTTTTTTATATCTCATCTGCTTATAAGGGAACAAACACGGCTCTTTGGTTGTGCTGCACTTTTATTTGCTAAGATTTTTAGATTAAATTTCTTCTTACTGCTACATACAAATATAAAATCATTAATATGGCTTAGTTTTATACTGATGAAATCTTAATCAGAAATAATTCTTAGGCAAACAATTTCTCTTATATCAAAGGGAACATACTTTTCTATCTGGTTTTTATTCACTTTCATTGTACAAACAGTTTTAGATAATATATTAATGTCTCCTGAAACTACAAAAAAAATAAAGCAGCATTGGTTTGCAAATGTCAGTCTAGAACTATATACATGTAATAGTAAGGTTTTTATTTATTGCACATTTAATTTACTTTGATAGCATCAAGTTTTATTTCCTTTTCTATATAATGACGAGCATTATTGTCAACAGGGTTTCATTTTTAGTAAACATTTTAGCACATATACCCAGTACTACTCTATTTTTACTTTAATTGTCATTTTCTTTTAAATATATCTACTTTTTCCAAACTAGGAACCAAAGCCCACTAGGAGTAGCACAGCTAACTCACGGGGTTCGTTTTAAAGGGTTATTGGTAAATGATGAAGTATTTTAAATTATTGAGGGAACCACTGGCATTTATTGGAAACTGTAAAAACCTCTACCTCAAAGTAGTTCATGGTTTCTACACCAGTTCACTAACGACTTTTCTATGGTGTCCTATTACTGTGAAATTGGGTTTCAGTGATGACCGAGAAATGACTAGAAAAGAAAATGAAGGTGACAGGATCTAACCTGCTTTGGAAGTTTGAGAAGAGGTTCTGTACCAATAGGTGTTAAGTTGTTAAGAAATAAATACTTATTAAGTTGTGGGCTTTTCTGCTATAAATGAAACTACCGTATTTTCCGGCGTATAAGACAACCCCCAACTTTTCCAGTTAAAATATAGAGCTTGGGATATACCCACCGTATAAGATGACACCCGGCGTATAAGATGACCCCTGACTTTCGAGAAGATTTTCCTGGGTTAAAAAGTCGTCTTATACGCCGGAAAATACGGTAAGTATTTTCTTTGGCCTAGGCAGTGGTCGGCAAACTCATTAGTCAACAGAGCCAAATATCAACAGTACAACAATTGAAATTTCTTTTGAGAGCCCAATTTTTTAAACTTAAATTTCTTCTAACACCACTTCTTCAAAATTGACTCACCCAGGCCGTGGTATTTTGTGGAAGAGCCACACTCAAGGGACCAAAGAGCTGCACGTGGCTCATGAGCCGCAGTTTGCCAACCACGGGCCTAGAGCAAGCATGTCAAACTCAGGCCCAGCCAATATAATGGTATGTAAGAAACATTTTAATAAAAATTTCATAACTTAATTTTTACAGTATTCTGTTTTGCATAATTATTAATAACAAACTATAGCGTTTGCTAATGACTGATTACTATAATTGTGTTGTATTCATTTCCCTTATGCACCTTATGCACAAGCGCACCATTTCTCTCCACTAATACTAGCAGCGAATATTTTAGCAGCTGATTGCCACATCATTAGTCTTGGACTGACTTGTTTGGTGTGCGCAACAGAAAATATTTCGCTTTCGCAAAACAAGAAAAATAGGTTTGTCTTATGCTTATTAATTTGTGCAGTTATTCAGTGTCTGGTAAGTTAATGTTCAAGAAAATATATTAACTTTTATTATAATGTTCTATTATTTTATGTTAATGATTACTCATTTATTTCAGCCCTTTGTCTCTATCAAAATAAACCTACATTTCTATGAAAATTGAAGCTTTTGTTTTTTTGCGGCCCACATAAATTTAAGCCTTGTTTATTTGGCCCGTGTTAGCCTTTGAGTTTGACATGCTTGGCCTAGAGGTTTGGAAAAAGATTGTTAAGCTAATTAAAGATCCCATAAACAGAGCAATTTGGGGAACCTGTGAAACATACAGTATGTTTTTTAGAACATAAAAGTATCTTAAATAAATGTTTGTTTTCCATCAATCCAAAAGAAAAACAAAACATTTTCTTAATGTAAATTTAGTGGCCACTATTCTGTGCTTAAAGCCAGGGCTATTCCTTTTCAAATAAATTGGCAGCATGTATACACAAAACTATGATGAGATTTCTATAGAAAGATACTGCGTGATGAGTTGTGCATACCGTAGTGACACACACACACACACAATTATTCTGATACCAGTTGTGGCCTGTTAGACTCCTAGATTATGGATAAAATAAAGTATAACTAGGAAAACACCAAACTCTATGCAAAACTTTGTAGATAATTATAAACACAAAAATAGATTTTTCTGGTTCTGCTCCCACTTGCTTTGTGGGCATCACAGTCTCCACCAACTGTATCTCACATAAATGTAGGAGATTCTCAGACTCAGTCTCTGTAGGCTTTTTGTGGCATGTATCAATGTCTCATCTATTCCACCGGTGCTTTCTGTGCCTGGAGTAACCATGAAGGTACTGATACCTGGTGAAGGCGTGGGCTCCATGGCAGTGCTGCCCCGGCTGCCATCCGTGCCAATGTCACTGCTAGTGCCTGAACTGGTCTCACATTCTCTTTATTCTTTAAAATGCATTACATAAGGACTTTCCATCATTAAGAAAGTGCCTGGCTGGTGTGGCACAGTGGTTGAGCGTCGACCTAGGAACCAAGAGGTCACCAGTTTGATCCCGTCAGGGCACATGCCCGAGTTGCAGCCTTGATCCCCAGTGTGAGGCATGGAGGAGGCAGCCGATCAATGATGTTCCTGTCTCATCAATGTTTCTATCTCTCCATGCCTCTTCCTTCCTCTCTCTCTAAAAATAAAAAAAAAGAAAGGGACAGAATACTCTTAAGCCTTGGCATATTATCCCATCTTTTTTCATTTGTCAACTACTTAATGTGAGCTTTCTTCATCATGAAACACTATCTAATACAAATTAAATATTTACAGTAAAGACTCATGTAATAGCATTAATTGTTATTCTATGATCTTTAGGATTTATGCTTCCATAAATTATTCAGAGATCATTTTAAACTATTTACAATTTTAAGCCTGTTCTTTAGTATTATATAAATAACTGAGTAGTATGTATAACCAGAATTTAAGCCTTAGAATAGGTGTTCTAAATCAAAGAACTTGTCAAACCTGGTGCCAATTAATATTCTCAAACGCAGATTTGGAAGCAGAGTACATTTTCTTTCCTCTGTTCTGACTTCACCTCCACAGACCCCACTTCGGGAGCAGTTCCTCAGCAGCAGTGGCAGTCACATCTCTCAACCACAGCGTCAACTCCACAGGATGCACCTGCTCTCTGTGGACAGCGAGAAAGCAGTGAGAATTTTAGAAATGGTCAAGTGTAGGCTACAGATATTTTTGTGTCTTGTTTATGTACCAGTTGAGTAGCAACTCAAGAATGTTAATGTATGGCTCATTATAGGATCAGAGTAGCTAATTATTGTTGATTATCTATATATATAAAAGCCTAAGCAACCATTCGACCATTCGAATGTTCAACTGATAGCTATGACGTGCACTGACCACCAGGGGGCAGGCGCTCAGACTGGTAGGTTAGCTTGCTGTAGGGTTCTGGCTGATTGGGACTGGGTGAGACAGGCTGGACACGCCCTGGACCCCTCCTGTGGTCCCTCCCTGGTCCCAATCATGCACTGGTGGGGTCCCTTGGCCTAGCCTGCTCCCTCTCACAATCCAGGACTCCTTGGGAGATGTCAGAGAGCCACAGGCCAGGCTGAGAGACCCCACTTGTGCATGAATCTGTGCACTGGGCCTCTAGTATTCATTATAATAATGCTGAGACTGCCCAACCTACAAAGCTGTTATTAAAAATTAAAGTTAAAATAGCTTCTGCAATAAATTGGAGTTGTTGAGTCAAACTTAGAGGGTGATAAAATCACACACAGTGCTCCCGAATCACTCTCATTCTATTCAATTTGAAATTCCAAATCAGGTTAAAGCAACATGAATGATTCCCAGTGTACTCTTCAAGTATTTGATTTGCATTTTTTTTTATTGATTTCAGAGAGGAAGAGAGAGATAGAAAACATCAATGATGAGAGGGAATCATTGATTGGCTGCCTCCTACACACCCCATACTGGGGATTGAGCCTGCAACCCAGGCATGGGCCCTTGACCGGAATCGAACCTGGGACATTTCAGTGTTCAGGCCAAATCTCTATCCACTGAACCAAACCAGCTAGAGCTATTTGCATTTTTATTTGAACTTTTACTTCATTCTTTCATTGCTGTGTAGTGGGACTCTCAGCATAAGCATTTGTTCTATTTTTTTTTCTCTTCTAGTGAGAAAGGTTCCAGATGGCTTCTTCAATCATTGTTAGCTCAGAAGGAAGCTAACCTTCTGCTAAATAACAATTGTTTTTCTCCATGAATAATGGGAGGCATGTGAATGTCATATTAGCTATACTAATGAAAGAGTTTAGGGAATTTCAGATGACTGGAAAAAAGTTTATTTAATCAGACAGTTGGTGTTGTTAAGATAAAAAATGATGTTATCTAAAACCTGGAGTTTGGCTTCAGGTCCACAACAATTGAAGCAAGGATTTCTCAACCTCAGCCCTATTGACTTTTGGGCCAGATAGATCTTTGTTTTAGGGGTGGTGAGGGCTGTACCCTGTATTACATTTTTATCAGCGTTCTTGGTCTCCACACACTAGATGCCAGTGGCAACCCATTGCCCCAGTTATGACCAAAAAGTTTCCAGATTACTAAATATCTCATGGGGGAGAAAAATCACCTCTGGTTGAGAATCACTGGTTTAAAACAAGCTTGGTACAAGGTGCCTGGTAGTGACTTGTGATTTGGTGTACAGCTTCACAGAACACAGAACAATTAGGGCATCAGAAGCTGTGTCCCAGGAAACCCTATAGCAAGTGCTGACAGAATGGCACAATCTCCCTCAAATATTTTTTAAATATATTTTATTGATTTTTTTACAGAGAGGAAGGGAGAGGGATAGAGAGTTGGCAACATCAATGAGAGAGAAACATTGATCAGCTGCCTCCTGCACACCCCCTACTGGGGATGTGCCTGCAACCAAGGTACATGCCCTTGACCGGAATCGAACTTGGGACCCGTCAGTCTGCAGGCCGACGCTCTATCCACTGAACCAAACCGGTTAGGGCCTCCCTCAAATATTCATAGTGACCAGCACAGGGAAATTGGCCAGCAGTAGACCAGTTGTCATAATTCTCACTATGTCGCAAAAGGAAGCAATAGTAATGCCAACTGATCAAATTTCAGAATCTACCCACCAAGCACCTGGAGGTCACCTGAGTCTTTACCCTATGGGGGTTTCCTTTTAGAGATCATTAGAAATGATGCAGAGAAACTATATTCAATTTTAAAAAGTCCATGATTTGGCATTTTGAGTTTATGGATCTAATTTATTCCAGTTATACTTTGAGATCCCTATCTGAAGAACAATGAATCTTTATGCAGCATTTTATAGCCATTGTCTCAAACCCCTTTAGGCTGTGGCTATAACCTTGGAGGATGGTATTCACAAATGATTACACTGAATACCTAGCTAAATTCCAGGATGCTCTGTCCTCATTAATGTTATAATAATGTAACCCCTCTAATTATTGTGTGAAATGTTTGCTGTATGGAAACCCTCAATACTCTGTAACTTCCAAAACTAATGAACACTCCAGTATCTTGATGTAAAAGCTCTTTGCCCTTAAGTGTAAACACCCTGCTCCCAGCATAAGGCACACCGTCTGGCCCACACTGATAAGGACACAACTTGCTTATGGCGGTCTATATAACCCCTGGGACCAGCTTCAGTTGTGGTCTCCTGCCGGATAAGTGGAGGACTCCACGTCACTCCGAGAGACGAGCCCCTGATTGCTCTGCGGTGTGAGCCTGAACCAACTGTGGCCGCCTGCCTGTCTCTGTTTTCGTCATCTGTCCTTCAGAGTGCATCGCCCGGTGGCCTTTGCTGGAGCCTAGGACCCACTAGGAATAGGTAATAAACCCTGTGTGATTGCATACTCATTCTGTCTGTGTGTCATGTGTTCTGGTTCAGCTCAGCTGTCTAGACATTGAAGTACCAGGGGATAGGCCGTTATTGCTGACTCCTGGTCACCTGCATTTGTCCCACTAAGTCTAGACAGATAATCAATTAATTGGGGCATAATTGGGACAATTAGCTTATAAAAGGAACAGTTCCATGGGGAGATCCCTCTGCCCCCATAGGAAAAGCCAGCTCTCTCTCTCTCTCTCAAATTAAAAAAAAACAACAACACAAAAAACAAAAAACCCTCCTGTCCCTTTGTCTCTGGTTTATATATGCTGCAGTTCTTTGCTTGAATCTGACCTTTTCTTATTGGTCCCTTTCCTTAATGTGGGACCCCCATGTTTCTCTCATTGGTCATTCTGCTGCATAGAATGAGTTTCAAATCTCAAAGCCCACGTGGTACCCCCTGGTTTTTCTCCTCCTCATCTTGCTGGTTGGAGTCACTTTTGCTTTATCCTATGGTCTCTGTTGTGCTGGCAGAGAAATCCTTACCCTACAGTTCTCCCAGCTACTCAGGTCAGGGCTACTTTTGGTCTAACTTATGGTCACTTTAATTGCTCAGGCCCGAGATACCCCTGTCTGTCCTTGGTTTATGGCTGTTTTAATTGCTTAGGCCAGAAATATTTCTATCTGCCTGTGGCATTTCTCCTTCTTCTGTACAAGTAAGATAAACACCCTGTGTCTTCAAGTCTCAATTACGTATTCCTCTCCCATGAACCCTCCTCATTCCTAAAACTCCCTAAACCTGCCTATTTTGTCCCTAAAACTCATTTCAGTATTACAGATGTCCCCTTTGTTGGTTTGTTTTTCCCATTGACCTCCTTCATCCAGCACCCTCCCCTCCCAGGCCTTCACCACTCTACTGTCTGTGTCCATGGGCTATGCAATATGCATACAAGTTCCCCAGTTAATCACTCCCCATCCTACATCCACCAGTCTGTTAAACATATTTTTATTAATTTCAGAGAGGAAGAGAGAAGGAGAGACAGAAACATTTATGATGAGAGATAATAATTGATCAGTTGCCTTATGCACACTCAGTACTAGGGACAGAGCCCACAATCTGGGCATGTGCCCTGACCTGGAATTGAACCCTGCCCTGGAATTGAATCCTGATCTCCTGTTTCATGAGTCAATGCTCAACCACTGAGGACACTGGCCTGGCTACAACATTTTTTGTGTTTCTTTTTTCTTTCTTTCTTTCTTTCTTTCTTTCTTTCTTTCTTTCTTTCTTTCTTTCTTTTTTTTTTTTTTTTTAAGTAAGGAGCATAGCAATTAACAAGCTGAGAAATATTTTTTAAAAAAGTGTATGGAAATCATATAATACTTTTACTTAAAATGAAAGGATAGATCAGAGAATTAGATTTAGATGTTTCCATAATGCACTGCATAACAGAGCAACCCAGTAATAGGATGACCCCTTTCCTAGGCACAGAATACCATAGACCTACCCCATAGAAACAGAACTTTTACCATTGGTCTTATTGCATATCCAAGAGCATTTGAAAAAGAGTCAGAAATTTTAGGGGAACATAGGCAGGTTTAGGAAATTTTTTAGGATGGAGGTCCATGGAAAAAAAACATAAGGCTACAGATGAGGAGAAGGTACAGTTCCATAACACAAGGAAGTCAGGTGCAATTACATTTCCAAGGGAGCAGCAACAGTTGCATTTACATAAGACAAGGAAGCAGCAACAGGTATATTTCCATAAGATAAGGGAACTGGAAGTAGCCAAAAAGGTCTATATTTACAAAATAAAGAAGGAAGAAAGCCCAGAAGGACTAGGAAGACAATGAGGGACGAGGGCCTCAGGAGTCACTATAGTAACCAATTCGAAAGGGGATATTGACCAATCAGAGGGGATATCAGAGGGCTAACAGGAACTACAGCTGTATAAAGCATGGAAACAGGAAGTCAGTGGGACCCTTTCCCCTTCCCACGTAGGAGTCCATTCTGTGGGACTCTTTCCCTCTCCCCACGTGGGAGTCTGTACTTGTTCTTCAATAAATCTCCACCTTTGCTATACTACCCTCTGTCGGTGGATTCATTCTTCAACTCAGGCGGACAAAGAATACAGGTTCCAGTCCAAAAATTCTGTTTCCAAAACACATGACATCTTTGAGCAAGCAAATATTAAAGAAAAAGAGAAGGGAAAAGAGTTGACTATGCATTCCAGTTCTGGAAGGATGAGAGAGCAGAAAAAGGGGAAAGAAAGACTAAGCTAGTGGGCACTCTTCCACCTAGAAGGAAACTTAGGAGTGGTGAATATGTAACCACTTCTGAATCTTCCATCCCCACACCTTAACCCAGCAACACTGGAAGCCTGAGGTAGAGGCAACTTGTAAGGGGAAAATCATCCTGCCTTAAACACCTGTGAGAGGTCTAAGCAGGGATCATGAAATGTGGGATATATGTGCTGTCCATCAGAATGTGTAGAACCTGTTTCAACAGTGACATTGTGTAAAAACCGGGTTGCATCAGCATTCACTGCCTAAACCAACTAAGCCTTGCTGAGCTGGGATGTGTGCTTTTTACTAAACTGACTCTGGTTGCTTGTGGAAATGAATTACATAAACCCAGGGGTGTTCAGAAAACTCAAGAGAGGAATATTTACTCTGTGAAATAATCATTATTGCAGTAATGAACTTAAATGTAAAACTCTTTAAGAAGAAGGCTTATGCTATGAAGTGTTCAGCCATCTAGTTCATCACAGATGCACACTGTATCAGAAGCTTGAAAATTGTGTGTGTGTGTGTGTGTCTGCACAAGTATTCTGTGTATGTTTGGCTTCAGCTAAGAGGTATTTACCTACCCGCTTGCTGTCTTCAGAATCTCTAGGTGGCTTGTCAGCAGTCTCTTGCACACCCCCAGCTGACAGACACTCAGTGAGTCAGTGGCATTGTGATTAAGGACAAATAAACTGCTCTTCCACTTATTCCCTGCGGATCTTTGGGCAAGTTTTGTGACCTCTCTCTTCCTCAGTTTTCATACTGGTAAAATTATAACATAATCACCATCAACATTAGAGGACTGATATGATGAAATGACAATACATGTAAAACCTTTGAACAGTGCCTGACATACAATAAGTACTCAATAAACATTAGCTGTTGTGTTAGGGATGAAATCTATTACTATGATTAGAAAAGAACAGGAAAAAACACATAAATCTCATGTATACTCTAATAATGTTCTTAAAATGAGTAATGTGGACACTTTTCCAATCATAAATGAATTTGCAGGTATGGATCAATAGTCACCTGTCAGTTGCTTGAAACTCCATTCTACATAAAAAGAGATTTACTGCGTTTGGATTGAGTAATAGGTTGTTGAGTACTTTGTAGGTACTTCATATCAGAATCACTTTTGTCATGGGAAAAGTAGCCTTTTTTACCTAAATAAACATTGTCTCAGTTTCTGAGGATTTCCAGCACATACTGCAAAATGTCTTCCCATATTGAGCTCAGAACGATAGATGTGGACTTAATCATCTTTGATTAATAGAGTTGGAAAATATCTATACTAGTAAATGCATTCCATTTCTCCCTTATGGACATGGATTTCAGAATATTTGTCACATGTGTTTGGGCACTGGGAAAATTTTGTATGTTGATGAGGATATTTCAAGGACAAGGAAAGAGCATGTGCATTGCCTCCAGGTTTTCTACCTGAATGGTGGGAAAACTGATATCTCTAAAAGCTTAAAATATACCAACTAGTGAACAGTGACTAATTTCACGTCAATATTGCATTACTCTCCTATAGCTGGTGTAACAAATGACTGCAAACTTGGGAAGCTTAAAACAACAGAAATTTATCCTTTACAGTTCTGGCAGCCAGAGTCTGAAATGAGACTTAGAAGACCGAAGCCAAGTCCTACCCAAGGCTGTGCTCCCTCCGGAGGCTCCGGGGGAAATCTATTGCTTGTTCCTTCATCTTCAAAGTGAGCTGCACAGCATCTGCTCTCTGACTCTGCTTCCCTCTGCTCCTGCATCAGGACCTCCTTCTCTCCCATTTGTAGTTCAATCTCCCGCTTCCCCCTTTTCATAAAAATAATTGTGATGACATTTAGGACCTGCTTGGGGATAACTTCTTCTTCTTAATATTTTTAACTCCATCACATGTTTGTTGACCCCTTTTCCATATAACATAAAACTCATAGATTCCAGGATGGGGACCTATATTATTTTTCATAGAGGGGCACTATTCAGCTTACCATTAATATGAAAGTATTATTGGGAAAATTTTAACTTTTCAGACATCAAAGTAAAGTTGTTAATTTTATTGGCATAAGATATTCTTAAAAAGCCCCATATAGCAGCTATAGTTTTGCTGTGTAAATCAATAGTCACACACACACACACACACACACACACACACAAACATACACACACCTCTAATCTCTTAAAGACATTATTAAAATAGCTAATCAATATAAATTGATACAATCAATTCTACCCCTTTTCTTCTTGTTTAATTTTATTCTTAAAGTTTATTTTTATAATTTGCTTCTATTTCGATATTTGTAAGGACAACTACAGCAACATTTTTCATTCAAATTTGTTATTATATCACTAGTAGCCCATCGTGCGATATCGCGCGCAGTAGGCCGCCTGCCGCTTCCACGGGAGACGGGCCCACTGTCTCCTCTCCAGGCCTGTGCTTGGCTGCGGAGGCTGTGGGCCGGCACCCCTGTCCCTGTCCATGTCTGCTCCAGCTCCGGAGGGCTGGCCTGAGCTGGGGTGCACCAGCTTGCCAGCCCCCCTGTCTCTGTCTCTGTCTCTGCTCTAGGCCTCACCTGCGCACACAACCTCCTCCTGTCTGGTTATGACCCATTATGGAGCCCCGGCCTAATTTGCATATTTCCATTAGTAGATGGCTAACCTCTTATAAAATGGCAATTTGTAATTGCAAACAAGTACTCTCATTGTCTACACTTTGGGGTACTTAATTCAATTGTTCAGATATGTGAAATAGATTCCAGATAATCAAGAATAATCTGGCAATCAGGAACAAAAGTTTGCAAATTAGTCTTGAATAGGATGTTTATAAGTGAATGTTGTATTGGTCAATTCTGGCTGCTATAAAAGAATTACATAGAGTAGGCAGCTTAAACAACAAACCTTTATTTCTCATAGTTCTGGAGGCGGAAGTCTGAGATCAGGGGGCCCACGTGGTCAGATGCTTGGTGAGGGCCTTCTTCCTGGTTTACAGATGGCTGCCTCCTTGCTATATTCCCACACGGGGGGCTCTACCCTAATGGCCCAGTCTATACCTAATTACCTCCCAAGACCCCACATCCATATACCATCACATTGGGAATTAGGGCTTCAATATATGGATTTTGGGGGGACACAGACATTTAGTTCCTAGCATGTGGCAAGAAATTACCCCCCTAAAAGTATTTGATTACAGAAAATATATTTTACCACAAATCACTTAGGATATGTTGTTAACATAGAAATTATTTGCAATCCATTCTCTAATCTTTTAATATTAACATCCAATTTGTATCATTCCTTGAATAACAAGAGCAGACTAATTTTTTTTAAATTTCTTGAAAGAAATTAGTGAGTCAAAATTAATGACAGGATTAATAACTATATTCTTAAAGTTATGAAAATTCCTGACAGCTGTCAGAGGGAAGCAGGGATTATGGATCTGGGTGATAAAGGTAAAGGGATTAATAAAACAAAAGTTATGGTAATTAAAATATTAAAAGTTATTTTTTCATCATCGGGGAAATATGTTGAATTATTAAGAAATTGAAATGGTACATTATAGGTGATCACAGAAATGTAACGCTACTCAAGTGATAAAAGCTTAATAAATGTATATCTGAGTGTACTACTTAAAATTTTAAAAAATGCTCTTCTCTCCACAATGGGACAGATATGATTTAGTTAGTACTTAGTGGTGTTTTCCTAATGTTATTAGATTTGTCATGTAGAGTAATTACAGAATATAATTGAGTGAGTAAGTATTATATTAATTATAATATCCAAATGAATCTGTTAATTTAACAAGGGGTAAATTTGGAGCTCTTATCAATTATTTTAAAATAGGTAATAACAATAGAGTTCTTCATAATACTTCATAAATACCCAGGCAAACCTTGTCAATTAAGTTAATTAGCACAGTAAAATTTAGATGAACTTCATAAAATATCCTGTAGAATAATGCAGTCATGTTGTAAAAGAGAAGCTTAATTAAGTTGTAATATAAAGGAAAATGACTTTTCCTTTATAGAATTTCACTTGACTGAGAAAAGTAAACAGATAATATAAAATGTTCAGAGAAGCATTAAAGCTCCTTATTTACATAGGGCATAGACTCTGTTTTAATTCATTTTGGGATGATGCCAATAAATAAATATATGTATAAATAAACCATAGAATTTTCATGTTAGGTAATTCTGAAGTTTTCTGGTTACCTAGTAATAATGGTATGCATGTGTATTTATATGTGCATATATGTGTTTGTATATATATATGTGTGTGTGTGTGTATGTATATATACACACACATAATGCATATATGTAATGTTAATGTATATATATGTACACATATAATATTTAAAATTTAAATAAATACACCAGTTGTTGATTTACACATTTTTTCATGAATACATTTTGAAAGACAAGATTAAAGACAGAAAACCCAGATACTGCAATACAATTTTGTCTCTAACAATTTTGTCTCTAAAATATAAACAGTGTTCAGTCATCAAGGATACAGACCTTCATCAAGAATAGAGAAGTATAATAAAATTAAATTTCCAGTTATTTTAAGATTAACAATATGATGAGTAACTTAGGATGAATGAATGAAAAATATCTGGTTGAATTATTACAATTACAGCAATAATTTTGTCATCTTATCACAAAAAATAACCCAAGAGATCTTGCACACGAATAAGGTTACTAAAGAATTTGTTATGTGTAATACATAACATTGGTTAAGGTTCTGCATCAGTTCATGGAGTATTAGATAACTCAATTTAAGTTTTCACTGAGTATAACTAAAAGTTTGGTTTGACAAAATAAACAAGGAATCTTATTGGTGGTATAAGATATAGCAGAAATACTATAAACATTTTTAGTATTCAAAGCTGATTCTGCTAAGAGGATGGGCATATTCTGATTTAAGAAGAAAGAGTAAAAAAATTAGCCATATTTTTTATGTCCTCCTTGAGCCATGGAGAATCATGTCTAAGATGAGGACACAGCAAAGAAAGAAAATGATGATAAATGATCGACTTAAAATTTTATCCATAAAGACTATATGCTAAGATAAAGATAAAACAGAAGTTCAAAGCTCAAAAGTATTTTTCCCCTGTATTGGATCACCCAAGTGATTTGGACATCTTCAACTCTTAAATTGGAATAATGTGGTTCTAGAATAATGGAAACTCCAGATAACTCTGGAGGAAGAAAAACTCTCCTCCTTAGAAGGGAAAAATATATCGCTCTATCATCAAGTAAAGAAAGGTAGGTTGGAAACTGCAATAAAAATTGTTTCTCTAACAATAGTCCCAATGTCTGGAAGTCTGAATGGTTAATCAGGTGAAGCTATTTAGAGACATGTCTTGATTTACAATTTGGGTATCTGTGAGTTAAGATGTGCCTTGACACATAAGGAATTTTAATTTTCTTATTGACTAGCACCGCAGACAAACCATTGTTAATGACTCAAGATTCTGTAAAAAAAATATGTAAATTAGCTTAATTGTTGGCTAAGGCATCCGGTGTCAAAATGACTGCCTAAAGTGTGGCCAGCTGTGTTGGCCCTGGCATCCTGTGCTTTTCAGGGCTGTCCTGGTTAAGGATGATGTCCTCCAACACTGTGGCATCAGAAAGGGCCCGAGGACAGGGGAGGATAGACACTCTTTTTATACTCTCCTATAAAAGAGGGCAAATTTGCCTTTGCTAACACATAATACTAGAGCCTAATTAAATTAATTTGTTTTATTGCTTTTGCAATTATAAAACCCTGTCTTGGCTTGAAAGATGAAAAATCTGCTTGCACTGAAAAACGAAGAAACAAACAAACAAACAAAATAGTCCCAGTGCTAATGAGGCTGGAGAATAGACAGAGTTACAGCCAGGGGAAAAGTTAACAGGAAATATTTTCCCCCTGGTTACAACACAGTCATAACGTCATAAGGACCCTCTCTTTGAGTGACTAGTACTTTCTATGCAATGATACACTCTTACCTGTTTTGCTGTTCCCATCTGGTGGGGATACTCAATTTCTGGCCCACCTTCAACTCATAAACATGCAATCCTTAAACTTTCATTTTCCCTCATCTTATCTCAAAAACAGCGATCAACCCAGGACCCTCCTTCTCTTTCCTGAGATCCTCTTCAGAATTTTTAAGTGAGAACCCAAACCTCATATAAGACGCTTTCCTCCTCTCACTTGTCTAGCAGTTTTTCACCATTCTTCTAGGATACCCTCCCTTGGTGCATTGTGTCAATAAGTCTCATTGGCCTGCTGGTCTTTGGCTCATTAGCTTTTTAGACTTTGTTATTTACAATGTTGGACTGTTCCATCAGGAGATGGGAACCACTGGAGTTTGTTCCACTTGACGCAATGTGAGCAGAATGGGGTAGTTATGCTTTCAGTGGTGGCCTCTACAGCATGTCAGAGTCTACAAATCCAAACTACTACAGTCTTTTCTTTCTTAAAGCTGCAATGAACAAATACTGGCACTAGTTGCTTGCTGAAAAACTCTCTTGTGTGTTAGACAGAGAGATCTATATTCTATAACCAGTGTCTGAATTTGTTATATTACAACAATTACTTATTACTCTCTGTTACTGAATTTTAATCTAATTTTGTTGTTGCAAAAACTACACACTTGATATTAGATGTCCATTTTTACTACATATGTTTTTTATACTTATTCTTATGCATGATAAGTGAGTCCCACATTTCCAATGAAGTTTGTGATTAAAATATTACCAGAAACATGAAAAGTACAAAGATAAACAATATTATTTAGTACAATATCATTCCATTATAAAGCAAAAATACATGTGTGCATGTGGTAGCAATAATAAAGTTCTGCAGTTAGCTTTATGGTTTTGTAATCAATGAAAGTGCTTTGACATCTTTGAAACTGGCTTTACTAAACTTTGTACCAAGGATGATTGAGGACTTGTACTAGGTATTTAAAAAATCCATAGTAAAATACCAAACCTGATCATGCCTATTTATCTCTATCCCTATCTCTATTTCATTGTCTATAGGCATATGTGTATCTGCATATCCATCTATTTCTTTATCCTTGTTGTGAATATGAATTTATATGAGTAGACTCCCTGATTATAATATAATCACAGCACTACCATATGTGCCTAAATTAAAAATAAACATGCAGAATTTGATTAGCATTCATTAATCTGCTTTGGGAGCCAGATTGCTTGATTTATGATACTTGGAAACCCACTTAATTGCTCTATGAGATTGGGTGACTTACTTAATCATGTTGTGCCTTGATTTCCTCATCTGAAGATAAGGATAATAGTAGCTGATTCCTATGATTATTATGATGAGAAAATCAATTCAGGCAAAATTATTTAAAGGATAGTATAATATATTTTATGCTTTGAATACATTTTGTCATAGTTAATAACTGGAATTCTGAGGCTGCATGTGTGTGTGTTCTCACACACATATGGTATAAGGTAATTTATATAACTCAGGGCTCATTACAAAAGGTTTCCAAAGATGCTTATAAACAAAAAGCCCGCCCATTTCTTTTTCTTTTTCTTTTTGCAAAATATAGGTGATCTACTATAAAATTGTTTTGTTTTCTTAAGAGTTGATTTGAAATGTTCAGCTTTCAGCAAGAAGCAAACATTCTGCTATGTATTGAAAACCAGGAAAATAAAGAGCCCTCAAGGTATACAGACCAGCATAAATAATGATTAATTTGTCCTCTCCTGGCTTACAAAATAGGTTATAGTTTACTGAGAAGCTGTTAGAAAACATCACTTACTCTGCTAAACCTAAAACAGTTCTGAGTCATTAAGTTATTTTACAAAGAACTTTCACTTTTCCAGAATTATTAAAATGGGATTTTAGATGACTTCATACTCTGGCTATTATTTTCCTCTCACAACTCAGAACACCATGGAATAAAGAGGTGAAGTGGGTTGGAAATGGTATAAGTAAAAAGGCAGGTAGCGAAGCATAGAAGCTTTAAGTGGTGGGTTTCAAAGTCTGACTTCTGAGCCTCTGCTACTGGACTTGGTCATTCTGAGAGAATAGTTTTCAGGTTTGTGACAGTACCATTGGTTACATTACAACAATTAGGATTCACCATGTCTTTTATGTTGCATAAGAAGCTTTATTAATTGATTTTTCTTCAACAAAACATATTGTTTCAACAGAGAATGCATAGATGTGTAGCAGCTATGTGAAAAATAATTAGGAAATGTCAGACATTCCTTAAATTTCTGTGGATTATACATTTTCTAAGTTATTTATTTAGAAAAAACTACTTTTTCCTAACCTGTACTTCAGAGAACAGAAGGTTGAATGTAGATTCTAAAGAGAGAGAGAGAGAAAGAGAGAGAGAGAGAGATCTAATATCTCTATTCACTGTTACTGTCTGGTTTCCATAGAGACAGCTTCTACCTGGCTACTTTAGTTTCAAGCCCTAGGTAAGAAAATGTAAGGAATACAATGTTTTAAAGATTAATCAGAACAAAGATTTCTTTTGGTATTGTGATTGTGAGAAATGATAAGTGAAATATAAATTTGAAGAGCCAGTGAAGAGCTTAGATTCTAATAGATAAAACAGAACTTGTCTTTAGAATAAGCAATAAGAGACAGAATTCCTTTAAGTAGCTCCCTTTCTCTCTCTGGCTTTCATTTACACTCTCTTTCTGTCTTTCTCTCTCTTTGTTACTTTTTCTCTCTTTCTCAAATATTTTCTTACTAGAGTCCTGGTGCATGAAAACTCATGCACTGGAGGGGGCGTCCCTCAGCCTGGCCTGCCCCCTCTCACAGTCCGGGAGCCCTCAGATGTAGGAGGCGACCCGGTGATCAGGGGAAGATGATGCCCCATCACACCTCTGCTGCTGTCACTGCTGGCAGCGCAAGCCTTGGCCGGCCCTAGTTACCAGAGCCTCAGCCGGCCCTGGTTACCTGAGCCTCGAGCGGCCTTGGGTGGCTGGGCAGCCACCATCTGAGGCTTGCCTGTGCCTCGGGCTGGCCCTGGGTGGCAGGGCTGAGGGGACTGGGTGCCGCCATTTTGTGGCTGGTGGTGCCACCATCTTTGAGGGCATGGCAGTCAATTAGCATATTCCCTCCTTATTGGCTGTGGGTGCTGCCATCTTTGCGACAGCATGAGGGTCAATTAGCATTTTGCCGCTTTATTAGAAAGGATAATACTAAACCCCACTCTCTTCAAGCCATTGCCATAAAATCCATGTGTTAATGGAGAAAAGGAAGAAGGAATATATATATTTTTAAGTCATACAAAGACCTGAAGTAACTTACATGGTGGAAATGCTGTCCAGTGATTGTTGATTCCTTGATTTTAAAACTTACTTTTTAATATCAGTAAAGTATGGCTAATGTTTTCTTATTAGATGAAATCATAGGGTTTTCTCAAGCCTAAGGTTTATTTAGTAAGGGGTTAGTTTCAACTATTTCTTTTAAAGAGAAATCACTTGTGGTAAATAACATAATTTATCATAATTTCTGCTGATAAAGAGTTAACACCCTTCATGATCTATGTACAATACATATTTTTAGAATCTCAACTTTAAAATAAAGAATTATGATATACTTTCAAAACCATGCTTATTGAGTTACTTTATGTGTAAAAGCTGTGAAAGCTGATCTATAAACTCAGACTACAGTAACAAAAAATCAAGACTGAATTTTGCAAGAGAATTCAAAATGATCACCATGGTTCAATGTTTCTTACCAGGCACAATTTTCAAAGATGTATGTGAATACATTTCAATTGTACAGCTCCTCTGTTTGTTTGTTTTTGTTTGTTTTTTGTTTTTCTGTGTTTTTTTACAAAGTGACCAGTATTTATGTTGAAAAAATCTTGTTGAATGTGACACTCTTTTACTATCTTTATATTTGTGCATGCTTTTTCCAAGCACCTCTATTTTGCTTTAACTTTTTGAAAAAGAGAGTACATTTTAAAATTAGGATTGTGAATTAACATCATTCATTAGGATAACCCATATCCCTCATTTTCCCTGTCAATGTCCACAACCTGCTGGGTACCCCACAACCCATGAAATAACAAATCTCACCCAGTTAGATTGTGTACCTAATTTTATTTTAGTTAGCTGAAACATTGTCTTTGGTCTAATTCAAATCACTTTGTTTTAGGAGTCTGCAAAGCTAAAACAAGATCATTTATAAATGTCCTTAGCTGTAATTATACTTAAGACTTGGTTTTTAACTTAGCATGTTAAAGACAAAAAGTCATCACCTGTAAGATCAATGATAGTTGTTCCTCATAAGAGAAAAAGAAATGACTGAGTACCAGAAGAACCCTATGGAACCAGCCATGAACTTTGACTATGTGCAAAACATACAATATCTCTAACTATTTACGTGCTTGTGGATATGTTTGTGCATAAAATATATATTCATATGCTAACATCAAACTTTTATATGTGTACAGATTTTATATTTATTAGATGTAATAAAACCCAAAATTTCACCATTGAAAAACACATTTACACATTAGAATACGCATTTACATGATTTCAGTAAGAGAGTAGGAAAACAGTAATGCTTCATGTGGTGATTCTGCACCCATGACTAGGAGGTTTCCCATAGTTCCCTTCTCTGTGTGGTTCTGAGCTGGAGTTGATGAAAGAGACATTACCAGGAGGTTTGGAAGTCGGAGGTGAGGCAGGAGCCATTGCTTTTGCAAAGCTTCATGATTGCATGAGGTGAAAGGCAGATGCATATAGTCCAGTGGGGTCCAGGCTGTCATGGCTTCCTCCCATTTTTTTGTCCAGCCCTTCTTCCCACTCCCCTGCTGACCCACAGTGGCCCCAGTTCCACTGAATGTCACAGAAGCAATGGCTCCCACTAGCTCCCCTTTGTGGCACCTCTGGGGCTTGTGTTCAGATCCCACTGCTTCAAGAGGGCTGAGTCGTGACTCTTCTCTGAGCCTTTAGCTTCACTTTCCAGGACTGATCTTTCCACCTCCTCCTACAAGTGTGTATAACCTCATTCATGCAATCCTTTACTGGAAGTATGTATAAGCTACTTCCTGCAATCCCTTATTGATAATATTCAGGTGGTTCTGCTTCCTTGGTGCATGAAATATCAGGCAATACTTTTGTGAACTGACATCCTAAACTCTGTAATAAAATATTTTCTTTGGTTACCATATAGATGACAGAGTCTGCTCTTGAAACAAAATCTGAAGGAAACTGTAGGGAGCACACCATTCGGTCCATTTCTTTTATGCCAAGCAGTACTAGAATCCAAATAAATTATCCTATAGTCTAGATTTTTGAAATCCATCAGAATTCACAGTAAGAATGATCAAATAATGACCATAATAATGTGATAAGGAAAACCATGCCTTCACATATAGAGGCAATGCGAAGTCTCATTGATTTTTGTCACCAATTAGTATGCAGTGAATGGTCTCTCTGTAATTACTACAATATTGGATGCTCACAGCAAGGCTAACAGTTCAGGTAAAGTATGTTTGTAAAGCTATAAGTAATTGGTTTTGTAGGACAAAATGCAATAGAACTCATATGTGTGCTTGAATAAAATTTTGGAAAATCATGATAAGTAGCACATTTGAAAATTAAGAGTGATTAAAACGAACAAGTTTTTTCCCTCTTTGTTAAGTGGATTATTATTTCTTAAAGGGAATATGCATGCAAAGTGAGTAAGATTTGCTATAACATAAAAATCTCTTTTCTGTACAACAGATTTTGAATAAAAGGAGATTAAAACTACCATGAGGTATTTTGAAAAGGCTGTATGTGATATATAAAAGTCATCTTATTTGAGAACAACAAGAGTAGTTGCCCTGACCTTCAGCGGCAAGGTTCAGGATTTGAAGGAGGGGCCGATGCACAAATGAAAATGCTACATAAGAAATATGAATTTAGAAGGCATTGGGGGCCAGGTGGAGCCTCTTTCTTGAAGAGACACACCAAAATTGGGTCCCATTTGCTTTTTATTCACTTTTAGATACACATATTGCTCTCAGTAAAGCACAGCAAACAGGTAGCAGACAGATAGTCTCAAAGGTCAGTAAAGATCAGTAAGGTCCACTAAACATTTACTTGGAGGCTATCAGGTCAGGAAATTGCTTTGAGCCACCACTATCTCAACATGAATAATAGGCGCCTAGTGTCAGCCCTGCTAACACTCAAGGTCCATCCGCCTCCTGCGTGCCTTGGTGCAAGCTCATGACAGTATTGAGAAAGCGGTGGCTTCCTGCATCTAGCTATTCAGACACCGACTGAGACTTTGAGTTCACAGTGTCAGTTATATTCTAAGGTAGTGATATCCGGATTTGCAGGAGTAACATCAGCTAGGAACTTGTTATAAGTGAAAAATGTTGGCCTCACTCCACACCTACCTTCGTGTGGAGTTTAATCATCAATGTTTTCACAATACCTCTTGGTGATTTTGACCCAAAACTACTATTCAACAGGAAGAGACACGAATAAACCTTAAAATATTTACAAAACGTGTTTTTATCTCTGTGTATGTGTGTATAATGTCATACATTAACTGACATTTTTACTGTTATTGGACACATAATGGTTTTCTATTGTGGTATCAAAGCAGGGTATTGTTATCAGCTCTGAATTTGTAAGAATAACTCCAAAGAATAGAGGTGATATATTCTTGGCTTTTCAATTCCATTGCCCCTGTTCAATTTGTGAGAAAGAAGAAAAAAAATATACATATTTAAGAAGGAAGAATCATTTTGACTGTCTGATATGAATTTCCTCTCCATCCCATCTCTTTCCAATCTGGAGAGGAGGAGAGGGCTGGAAGATGTACAGTACACTACCTGATGGGAGGAGTTCTGAGGAAGGCATTACTCTTAGAATTGCATTAGATATCACCTCTCTGGTAGAACTACAGGAAATACTTGCATGGCATATTAGAATTGAAATTATAAGTATTCACAATTTAAAAGGAAAAATATTGAAACTTTAATAAATATTGAATTTTAGAATGTCATTGTGTACTGGTTGCTCTGGTAAGTTTTGCTTTCAAATAGAGTCCTGTTCTGCCCTCACAAGCCAAAATGTATCATTGTATGTCACTGTGGAGGTTGTAGAATGCCCCCTGAAGATATCCATGCCCAAATGCCTGGGACCTAGGAATGTTACCTCATAGGGAAAAGAGGATTTTGCAAATATGATTAAATTAAGAATTTTAAAATGGGGAGATTGTCTAGGATTATCAAAGGATCCAAAAATATAAGCACAGGTGTAAGAAAGAAGCTAAAGGAGATTTCATGTGGAAGAAGACATCAATGTAATAAAGCAATGTCATGACTAAAGCAATGTGCTACCTTGTTGACTTTGAAGATGCAAGAAGAGGCCACAAGCCAAGGAATGCAAGCAATGCAGCTCCAGAAGCCGTGAAGGCAAGGGAAGGGATTCTCCCCTAGGGGCCTCAGAGAGAGCATGACCTGTGGACACATCGATTCTGGCCCAGTGAAACTCACTTCGGACTTCTGGCCTCCCAAGCAGCAAGAACATAAAATCATGTTGTTTTAAACCACTAATATGGTAACTTCTCAGAGTAGCAAACAACAATAACAACAACAAAACTATCTCAGACATCCATCAGCCAGGTCTCTCCCACATAAGCATATGAAACACTTAAATTTTTTAAAATTTCATTTACTGTCCATCCTTTAAATTTAATAATATTTCTATAATGAGCATGTTTTAGTCAGGATTTGAGAAAGGACTGAGCTGGATTTCCTCTGATCCATCTGGTGGCAGGGACTGCGGAAGCTGGTGAATTCATTAAAGAAGAGGTTCTTGTCCTGACTGGTTTGGCTCAGTGGATAGAGCGTCGGCCTGTGGACTCAAGGGTCCCAGGTTCGATTCTGGTCTAGAGCATGTACCTTGGTTGCGGGCACATCCCCAGTGGGGAGTGTGCAGGAGGCAGCTGTTCGATGTTTCTCTCTCATCGATGTTTCTAACTCTCTGTCCCTCTCCCTTCCCCTCTGTAAAAAATCAATAATATATATATTTTTTTTAAAAAAGAAGAAGAGGTTCTTTCTTCACATGCTGAGTATCATGGTACTCCTTTGCCTCTCTCTCTTCATGACAGGGTATCCTTCTCTAGGTCTGAAGGCTTCTCTAAGAATAGTGCTCTAAGGAAACTTAAACTTTGATGGCTGACCTCTCAGAAGCACTTAATGGAAGCTACACTGCCAGGTAGGTGCTATCCTTAGAACTCTCATGGTGTCACTGCACAATGTTCTATTTGGCAAAGAAATCAGAGGGCCTGCTGAGAACTGAGGGTTTAATATGAAGTGCCAATAAACCCAATAAAGAAAGCTTAAAGTGAACCAAAGAAACCTTAAAACGTCTTTGTTTTCACGATTGAGTGAGTTCAATTGTTGGCTGTTGGATCCAATTATTCCACCACTCAATACATAAATTTTATTTTTCTTAAAAATAGAAACATGTCCTGGTCTTATTGTTGAATTTTATTTGTGCCTAGACTAAACTTCTGTTTGCTAACATTTACGTTAATTTATCTATATTCTCAATATCCATCTAAATATGTAATCTTTGACAAATTCAAATGAAAAATCTTTATAGCTTCTTTTTTTATCACTACATGATCAACATTTTTAAAAAATGCATGCAATGATTTTATGACCCCAAGTGCTAAAATGGAAATAAATTGATTGAGCAGAAGTAGACCTGGTTTTAATAAAATGCATTTGGATAATAATATATTTTATTATAACTGGAAAGTGGTTGCTTCCATATTAAAGAAATGAACAGACAAAGCTAACTTTCAGCTAAAAGGCTGTGGGGAACAGGAGTGAGGATATAACAGAATTGCTCAAATTCCTACAGAGCAGAGTTTTGAGAACCTGTCAAGTAAATCTAATATTTTTCAAAAGTTGCAATATCTTTCTAGCACAGAAAAAGGAATTTAATGGAGCCTTCCCTGGATTTGGCCCAAGGAGGAATAGAGAAGAAACAGAGATAAAGGATGCCCTACAGGTTTTATTTTTTAGATCTTTTAAATTTAAACTGACAATTCAGTAGGACTGAAACTTTAAAATGATTATGTATCTTAATTTCAGAGATGGAGTAGAATACCATATTTGAATACTGTGAACATTGTTGGATTTGAGATCCATGGTCTGAGGATGTTCTGAAAATTTAAATGATTCAGGATATTCATGCAATCTACTTGTTTACTATTTAAGTGAGTATGCTTCTATAAATTTCATACCATTCTCTTTCAGTTTTGTGTGTTAAGGTGTTTCAAGAATTTAAGATACATATATATTTTTTTCCAGTGACATACCTAAATAAAATAAAATAAAAACAATTTGACTCAAAGTATTATTTTATTTTGCTGACGTATAACGTAGAAAGAGGCTGTTGTAAACACATTAGAAAAATCCCTTACATTTTTATTCATTTATTCATCGATAGCCAGTTGGGTTGCTTCCAACTTTTGGCTATTATGATAGTGCTGCCATGGATACGGATGTGCAAATATCTCTCTGAGATTCTTCTTTCAATCCCTTTATCTCTATACCCAGAAATGAGATATCTAGATCCTATGACAGTTCTATTTTTAATTTTTTATGAATAAACAAAATGTGGTATATACATACAATCCAATTTTGCTCAGCCTTAAAAAGGAAGAAAACCCTGTTATATGCTACAAGATAGAGAAACCTTGTGAAAACTAAATAAAATAAATCAGTCACAAAAGAAAGCCAATAGTCTATGATTCCATTTATATGAGATATCTAAAGTAGTCAAACTCATAGACACAGAAAGTAAAATGGTAGTTGCCAGAGGCTGGGGACAGAGAGAAAGGAATTGGTATAGAGTTTCAGATTTACAGGATGAAACATTCTGGAGATCTGTTTCATAGCAATGTGGATACTTAACACGACTGAACTACACACTAAAAATGAATAAGATGATTTTTAAAAATGAGTAAGGTGGTATATTTTATATTATATGAACTTTACCACAATTTAAACTTTTTTTTCAAGTGGCTTAGAGAATAGTCACAAGGTGGAACATGGAGTAACATGAGCCATTGCCTTTTGTTTCCATAGTAGGAATGTCTTCACATAAGGGTGAGATTGACCTTGGGAAAACTTGACGTGCATGCCATAATTTGAGTATCAACAATGACATTGATATTCTATTCACTTCCTGGAAAATCATGAATATGAGAAGCTAACTGGAGCAGCCTATAATGGTGCACCCAGCATTTGAGACAGAATGATTATATTTTCTGTGGGTGAAATTAATGACAGAATGTCAGCTGGTCTCATAGGGTTTTGATGGGACCCCATCCAAAAAGATGGCCTGCTAAGATGAGTGGAATGAATGGTAAGGATCTGAGCGAACTGCAATTTAAAAGGAATGATTGCAGTGCTGTAAGAGGCTTTCAATAATAATGCCTCTACCTTACAACAAATATAAGATATTCTTTAAAAAATGATGGCAAAGCTGGCATTTGTACTAACATGGCTGTTTCTCTAAAAAGGAAGTGTAGGCTCCAAGCATGATTGATTAAATCATACAAAATGAACAGGAAACAGCTGAAAATAACTTATCTTAAAAAGAAACAAGAAAACATGATCTATACTCAAAAAGGGAAGATGATCAATAGAGACCAACCACAGGCTGACCAAGTCATTGGAATTAGCAGACAAGGATTGATTATAGCTATTATAATCATTACAATTGATGAAAAAAATAGGATAGTTAAGTAGAAAAGTGAAACTGTAAACAGGAGGAAAATGAATAACTAAAAACACAATAATTGAAATATAAAAGAATCATCGGATAGGCTTAACAGAAGAATGACTATGAAGAAATAGTTAATTAATTTTAATGTAGATTAGTAGAAATTATGCATTCTGAAAAATGGTAGACCAAATATATTTTTAAATGAGCAGAGCCTTAGGGACTTGTGGTGTAACATCAAAAGATGTAACATATCTGTGAAGCTTTTTTGTGAAAAAGAATAGTGGAGCAGAAAACTTTGGGAAAATAATGACTGAAATATCCTTAATTTATTAAAGGTAAACATACAAATTCAAGGAGTTTCAGTAAAACTCAGGTAAGATAAATATGGAACACGTACATACTCACATCTTAAAAATCAGTGAAATGAAACAGCTGAATAAAACAAAAATGTCTACAACTTTGCAACTCAATCATGAAAAGACAAAAAATCTAATCTAATAATAGACAAATATGCAAATTGACCACATCTTCGCTACATCCAAGCCATGCCCACCAACCAAGCCATGCCCACCAACCAATCAGGACGAGTATGCAAATTACCTCAACTAAGATGGCGGATAATTTGCATATCAAGACAGCATCGAAAGAAGCCAAGAGCTGCAGAAGGGAGTAAAGCTTCGAAGAAGCAAGCAAGCAAGAGGGGTGGGGGGGGGGGGAGGGGAGGAGAAGGGAGGAGCGAAGTCAGGGCCGGGGGCAAAGGGAAACGCAGGCAGGCTGGCGGAGAAGGTGGGACGGGTGACAAGGGCGGAGCAGAGGCGGGGCCAGGGGCGAAGGGAAACGCAGGCGGGCTGGCGGAGAAGGCAGGGCGTGCGACAAGGGAGGAACGGAGGCGGGGTAGAGTGCAGCAGGATATCCTATTGCAGGATTTTTCCTGCAATGGGAATGCTATTCTATATATATAAAAGCCTAAGCAACTGTTATGACCAAATGACTGGAACAACTGATTGACCAGTTGCTATGACGTGCACTGACCACCAGGGGACAGATGCTCAATGCAGGAGCCCCCTTGGTGGTCAGTGTGCTCTCACAGCCAAAATCCTGGGGTCCCTGCCCCAGCTGGCTAGCCTCCCCCCCACATAGGCCTCAATCGATGGCCAAGCCGAGTGACCCCACCCATGCATGAATTCATGCACCGGGCCTCTTGTACAATATAAATAGGCAAAGAATTTGAGCAGGAACTTCACAAAGGAAAATACTTTTTGCCTGTTAACATTTCCTAAGAGTTGAGTTATACTTAACTTTTATACATATACTTGGTGAAAAACAGGAATATGATTTAATTGATGAACTAAAAATCAATAATAACTTTTCAGTAATTAGTCAGAATAACATTGTTTAAAAATACCTTGTGAGAAGCCATTATTTAAGGGTCATTTATTAACCCATTAATTGATTTGGTAAATAAAAATAGCCTTAGTGAATAACTTGATTAAACAGCATTATGCAAGCAATTTTTGAAAAAAGAAACATTGTCCAAGAATATTGAATATTCTTATTCTTTCTCATCATGATAAAACTATACATCTAAAACGTCTATTCCCTATGGAACAACTAGTAGCCCATTTGCAGGAAGAATCCTGCAAGCGGCTGCTGTGGCCGCGTGCGCTACCGCTGCCGCCGCCATTGCAGCCACCGAGCCTGCACTCGTGGGCCGCTGGGCCGCTGCTGCCCGCCCTGCTCCGCCCCGCTCCGCCCCGCCCGGGCTTTCCCTCTGGCAGCCACCTTGCTTTCCGCTTTTCCTCCCTCTTCCTTCCAAGTTGTCTTCAGTCTTCACTCCTCCCTCCCTCAGCATATGCAAATTAACTGCCATCTTTGTTGGGTAATTTGCATACTCGCCCTGATTGGCTGGTGGGCGTGGCTTTGGCTGGTGGGTGTGGCTTGGGCGTAGCGAAGGTGCGGTCAATTTGCATATTACTATTTTATTAGGTAGGATAATTCCACAAATTATATACCCCTTTTCCTCTTCTTATTGAGTCATTTTTAATGTTATACTGCCTGTTCATTGATTCTTCAGATTTATTCAATCAGTAATATATTCTATAACCTAAAACTTCTTAGTTGTTATTTCTAATGTAGATACTTTACATTTTCATTAGTCACTTATGTTTCTTTATTATTATTTTCTGAAACTATGTACTATAAACAATGCAATCCAAGCAACCACTGTTTCCATAGAGAAATCATTTCTCTTTCTCTTATCATCTGTAATAATGTCAACAATAATGATAAAGTTAAAAAACTTATATGTATTATGTGTTAATATGATAATACTTCAGATATATTGGGCTAAATGAAATATATGGTCAAATTTATTTTCACTTTTTCCTTTTCTGCAAAAAGCTTTATTGTTTCATTTGGTCCAATGCATGGGAGAGAGCTTCAAGGTGGTTAAAGGATGGCTAGTAGTTTGGGGGAGAGACTTAGGTAAAAGCCAGAGATACCAGTGGGATGCAGAGGGGCCCCTCAAAGGCCTCTGGGCTCCAAAGGCTCCTAGCTGAGCTTGAGGCTGAGCTTTTGGAAGATACTCACCCAGCCCAGCCTGGGGGCCGGCAGCTTGCAGAGGTGAGTCAGATGTAGCCTCTCTTCTTGATGAGTTTCACCTCCTCACCCCGGAAGTGGTTCTCCAGGAAGTCCCAGAGCTGAGGGTCTGCACGGGTAGAACCCAGGGCCTGCAGCTCCAAGAGGGCCTGGGTCAGGTTCCCCTCCAAGGCCAGGGCGGCTTCCATGGGCTCTGAGTTTTGCCCACTCACCTTGGGAGGCGTCAGCATGTCCTGGAAGGGGATGTGGCCACCGTGCTGGTTTTGCAACTTTAAGAGACTCTCAGTGCCCTCAAGAGCCACATCTTCACGGTCGCAATAGAAGCCCCGAGAGAGGTAAGTGTGGAGCCTGCAGAGGCAGGGGGACAGGCGGTTGGCAGCAGCCTCTACCTCGGTGGAATAATTCTGATGAATTTGGGAGCTCACGGTTGTTTGGCAAAAAGGAGTTAAGGTAGAAAAGAAGCTGGTGTGTAGGCTGGCCTGGAGGTGGTTCTGAAGGTGGTGAGTGGATAAGATGAAGGAGGGTGGCAGGAAGCTGGGAGAAGGGTTGTCCCTGGTTCTGTTCCATCCAAACACTGTTGAAGCAAGTACAGATCCGGGATCGCCGAGGGACTCTATATTTTCAATTATTTTTACTTTCTCATTTTATTTTTAGATAATGATGAGATATTTTAGTTAGAACAATGAAAGCAAGTCATAATTGTGGCATCACTGGAGGTTTCAAATGGAAATTATAAGATAATTCAATGGGAAAACGTAAACATGCTCACGGGTTCTTTACCACACAATGAATAAGTCACCTTACACATTGGCATTGGCATTCCATACTTCAGTGAGAAGATGTACATATTGAAAACAAGTTTAATGCATAGCAATGAAAATTATATTTTATAGATTGCCTCATTAAAGTTAAGGTCAACTCTCACTTTGAGGCTATATTACATCAATCAATTTATTCAATTTTTTTTCCACATAGACTCTGCTTGCAGGCTTGTGCTTGATAATCAGTTTGCGCAGTGACTATGGCTGGCCATGTGGACATAAAGCCTGAGTAGGAGAATAAGATCCTGATTAGAAGAATAAAACCCAATGGCCTGCTATAACACAGACTAGTAGGTTAAAGTCTGTATTATCAGGAAGACCAGTTAAGGTTGTGATATTAAAAAACATGGTCTCAGATTTTGCTTTTCAATAAAATTATAGCAATAGCCTAATTGTTCAGTTTAGTTTTACCCACTGGAGTGGTAAACTCATAACTATTCTTTCAGTGAAACCAAAGAGATATTAAATAGGGTGTTGTCATCAGACTTTTAAAAAAATGCGTCTATTAGAAAATTTAAAATTACATTTGTGGCTCACATTATATTTTGTTTGGGTGGTGCTTTTTAAAAATATATTTTTATTGATTTCAGAGAGATGTGGAGAGAGAATGAGAGAGAGAGGGGGGAAGAGAGAGAGAGAGAGAGAGAGAGAGAGAGAGAGAGAGAGGAAAACATCAATGATGAGAGAGAATCATTGATTGGCTGCCTCCTGCACGCCCTCTACTGGGGGTCCAGCCTGCAACTCAGGCATGTGCCCTGCCTGGGATTCAAACCCTGATCTCCTGGTTCATAGCACTATGCTCAACCACTGAGCCACGAAGGTGGGGCTGGGCAGTGCTTTTTTAAAAAGATATAATTTACCCTTTCTACTCAGCTATAAAAAAGAAGGAAATCTTCTCCATTGTGACAGCATAGATGAACTGGAGAGCATTATGCTAAGTGAAATAGATCAGTCAGAGAAAGACAAGTACCATATGATTTCACTCATATATGGAATCTAATGTACAATATGAAGAAACAAGCAAAATAGAGACAGATTCATAGAGAGCAGGCTGACAGCTCACCAGGGGAGTGGGGCTGGGTGCAGGGGGTGGAGGGTTTGAGAAAAAAAGAAAAAAGAGAGAAAGAGAGAAAATTCATGGATACTGACAATCCTGTGGTGATTGCAGGGTGGGGATGGTGAAGGGAGGTAGAAGAGGGTATGGCGGGTGAATGGTGATGGATAGGATGGCGATCACACAATGTAGTGTACAGATGATGTGTTGTAGAATTGTACACCTGAAACCTATATAATTTTGTTAACTAGTGGCACCTTAATAAATTCAATAAAATGGGGAAAAATTTACCCTTTATTTCAGTCCCAATAATAATTTTTAAATTATTACCCTCAGTATGTCACATCATATATATATTTGTCCATCTATCCTTATAGGACATTTTTTTTCTAAAACATTGATAAATCAACTTGTCAAAAATTATAAAATGACTTTGACTAATTAAGTGAATGTAAGCACTGTAGAGATCCAGGTCATTTGAACTTGTTCCCATCGCAGTCATCTCAGCATTTTATTCACTTTTTTAAAATGTCACTTCCTCATTCATGTAACTCTGCTTAAAATTTCTAGCACCCTCCAACCATACTCTATTCTAGCTTTAAACTATCACACTCATATATATAACACATAGCATTAATTAACTAAAATGATACTATGCTTTATTTATGTACTTGATTATTAGCTTATATCTTCCTGAAAATTAGCTCTATGTGAAACTATAACTGGAAAACAGAGCAGACATCGTCCAGAACCACCGGAAAGCTAGTTGAGCAGATGCTCTGCAACTAGAATAAAAGAGAAAGGGACTCTGAGCTTTGGGAGCTGTGGAGGTGCAGAGATCTGTGAGTGCAGAGAGGGCGGGCTGCTGAATACATGACTGGCTTGCTGGAGGCATGAGGAGAGGGCGGGCACTAAGTGCGGGGCTGGCTTTCTCGTTCTGGAGGAAAACAAAGCCTCCCTATTACACTGAAATCCAGCGCCGGTCGGGGACAGGCCAGCCTGTCTGGCAGCAGGCAAAACTCCAGAGCAGCCTTCTCTCAGAGGGGCACAGTCATTGTAGTGGGATATGGAAAACAAGGCCCTCTTAGGGCGTGGCTGATGGGAAATCACAGCTTATCTGCACCAACCTGAGACCCCATCCCATCCAAGCTGAGCACAGAAGCCCTCCCAGTGGCTAGCTTTCTCATTCGGGAGAAAAACAAAACCTCCCAACTGCACTGATATCCAGCTCTGGTCGGTCGGGGAGAAGCCGGCCTATCTGGCCACAGGTGAAACTCGAGAGCAGCCTTCTCAGAGGTGCCCGCAGCCATCACCAAGGGATGTAAGGCAGGGCTGACGGGAAATCAAAGCTTGTCTGCACCACCCTGAGACTCCGCCCCATCCAAGCTGAGCACAGAAGCCCTCCCAGCAGAGATACTGCTGATACTCACAGCCAATTAGCTTGGAGATCAACTCCCACCAGTGATACCAACAACAAGCAAGGTTTAACTACAACAAGACTGCACATACAGCCCACAAAGGGGTGCACCAAGAGGATCCACCACAGGTAACTGGGGAGGCTGAGCTACTGGGACCTGCTGGGACACCTAGCACACAAAGCCATTCCATCAACTCAGGGAAGCAGCTAAAATGCAGAGACAAAGAGGCAGGCCACAATTAAAGGAAATGGAGGAAAGCAAAAGACTGGATATAGAGTTCAAAACCACGGTTATAAGGTTTTTCAAGAATTTCCTAGAAAAGGCTGATAAATTAAACGAGAACCTCGGAAAAAGGATCAACTAGAAATAAAGCATACACTGACTGAAATAAAAAATATTATACAGAGACCTAAAAGCAGACTAGAGGATCACAAGAATCAAGTCAAAGATTTGGAATACCAAGAAGCAAAAAACACTCTTCTGAAAAAGCAAAAACCAAAAAGAATACACAAAGTTGAAGATAGTGTAAGAAGCCACTGGGACAACTTTAAGCATACCAACATAAGAATTATGGGGGTCCCAGAAGAAGAGAGAGAGCAAGATACTGAAAACCAATTTGAAGAAATAGTGACAGAAAACTTCCCCCACCTGATGAAAGAAATAGACTTACAAGTCCAGGAAGCACACAGAACCCCAAACAAAAGGAATCTAAAGAGGACCACACCAAGACACAATATAATTAAAATGCCAAGAGCAAAAGACAAAGAGAGAATATTAAAAGCAGCAAGAGAAAAACAGTTAGTTACCTATAAGGGAGCACCCATACGATTGTCAGCTGATTTCTCAACAGAAACTATGCAGGCCAGACAGGAGTGGCAAGAAATATTCAAAGTGATGAATTGCAAGAACCTACAACCAAGATTACTCTACCAAGCAAAGCTATCATTCAGAATTGAAGGCCAGATAAAGAGCTTCACAAATAAGAAAAAGCTAAAGGAGTTCATCACCGCCAAACCAGAATTATATGAAATGCTGAAAGGTATTCTTTAAGAAGAGGAAGAAGAAGATAAAGATAAAAATTATGAACAACAAATAGGTAACTATCAACAAGTGAATCTAAAAACCAAGGGAATAAAAAAATCTGATGAACAGTACTAACTGGTGAATATAATAGAATCTGGGGCATAGAAAGGGAGTGGACTGACAATTCTCGGGGGAAAAGGGGAGTGGGGGGTGTGGGAAGAGACTGAACAAAAAGCGTACACCTATGGAGGAGGACACTGGCGGGGGGGGGGTAAGGGCAGAGGGTGGGGTAGGAACCTGGTGGAGAGGAGCTATGGGGGGGGAAAAAGAGGAACAATTGTAATAATCTGAATAATAAAGATTTATTAAATAAATAAATAAATATATTTTTGAACAACAACAAAAAAAGAAAATTAGCTCTATGAAAGTACAGTCTTTGTCTGGCTTACTTTACCTGCAACTCTTAGGATAATACTTGGATTTGTTTACTAAATATTTTTCCAATGAACACATAAATGTATAATTTCTGGTGAAGTTTAAAATATTAAACATCTATGTTATATGAAATTTGGCAAAGATCTTTTAAAATACAAGCACATTGGATTTTATTATTTTGTAGACCTTAATTTGAAAGTTTTTATGGCTGCTACATAGCACTTTAATTTTTGTCATCTCTTAATTATATTCTTACTCTATCCTCTGTAACTAATTCTGCTCAAGGGCAGAACATTTGTTTCTTCTCTTCTTATTGAAGAATTAAAAAATGGAGATGGGGAAAATACAGGATTTTTCAGAGCAATCAATGCCACACAGCCCTTTAAAGAATTATATTGCGTTTACTTATACATCATGCAGCAAATAGACATGTTCCATTTAGAGTTTCTGTTCAAAGACTGTCAGAGCAGCTAAGCCAAAATTACACACACATTTTCACTCTGAAGCTGATAGTATTTTAAGGACAAAAGTCATTATGTATCTATAATTAAATAGGTGAAAATAACGTACATAGATTGTGGAAATGTTAAAATGTACACTTCACTCAAAGTCTTTATTAACAAGCTAATAAATTACAGGGGGAATTTCTGATGATATTGAATTGCTAATCTTACTCTGTTGTATATATTTGAACTTCTCTAAAACATTAGCTCTATTATTAGAAAAAATATTCTCTTATTTTGCAAATATTAGGTAAGAACTCAGTATTTTTTCCTTGATTCTACATATTTGGTATAAAATATTTTAGTGTTTTTTTTTTTTTTTAATTTCAGAGGTTGGTAATTAGCATTCAAAAAGATAGTAATAACATTAAATTCTTACCAAGCTTAACAACAGAATAAAATTAATTGATCGTGCAAAGGCAGCACCTGGTTTTTAGTATCACATATTTGTATCTTTCTAAGTGTAATTATGCCTGATTTTATTTTGACAAGGAAATGACATTTTTAAATATGGTAGTGCTAGTTTCATGAGTGATGAACAATTTACTTACCAATTAATGTGAGGGCACATGGCCTTTAATCATAATTCAATAGTGAGAAACTGGCTTATCACGTGACATACCTGAAATATTTACTAAAGTCTAATGTATTAGCCCAGCAATCAATAAATAATATGTAATATTTTTGCATACATTATGCAAGTTTCCATATTTTTTCTTCCATTTTAGAATTTTCTTTACCCTCTGGACATTTTATTTTTTGGTAAGAATATTAGAATAATTTTGTCCATCTTTGCAAATACTCTTTCACTATAAATAATATCAATATACTGTCCACATTTAATCCATGTAATTTGATGAACTGTCAATAAAAATAGTTTAAAATTATGCCTAGCATACTTTTTCTTTTCAGAATGTGAGGCAGGAGTTATTCACATATATTGAATAGTATAGTAGACACATTTTCTTATAAGATAAAATTTCCAAAACATAAATATTAAAAGCTGAGCAATACAAGACTATGATGTAAGAGTTGTATGTTATAATATTAACAACAGAATGAAAGAAAAAAGGATAAATGACTGCTTAAACATACTAGAAGTAAAAATTGTTTAATTTTCACAATTATTCTATGAGAAGGAAAGAAGGGTCACTTGGTTCTAAATATTTCATATTGTTCAAATTAATAGTAATCATTTGTTATATATTCATCATTTTTCACTGGGAATGAATTTCAACTCTTAATGCTTATATAATTAATATAAACTAGAGGCCCGGTGCAAGAAATTTGTGCACAGGGGGCCGGGTGTCCCTCAGCCCAACCTGCACCCTCTCCAATCTGGGACCCCTCGAGGGATGTCCAACTGCACATCCCTCTCACAATCTAGGACTGCTGGCTCCCAACTGCTTGCCTGCCTGCCTGCCTGATTGCCCATAACAGCTTCTGCCTACCAGCCTGATCACCCCCTAACCACTCCCCTGCCAGCCTGATCGATGCCTAACAGCTCCCCTGCCAGCTTGATTGCCCCTAACTGCCCTCTCCTGCTGGCCTGGTCACCCCTAACTTTCCTCCTCTCTTGCCAGCCTGGTTGCCACTAACTGCCCTCCCCTTCAGGCCTGGTCACCCCCAACTGCCCTCCCCTGCAGGCCTGGTCACCCCGCAACTGCCCTCCCCTGCAGGCCTGGTCACCCCCAACTTGCCCCCCCCTGCAGGCCTGGTCACCCCCAACTGCCCTCCCCTGCAGGCTTAGTCACACCCAACTGCCCTCCCTTGCAGGCCTGGTCTCTCCCAACTGCCCTCCCCTGCTGGCCATCTTGTGGTGGCCATCTTGTGTCCCCATGTGGGTGGCCATCTTTGACCACATGGGGGCGGCCATCTTGTGTGTTGGAGTGATGGTGCAGTTGAATATTACCTCTTTATTATATAGGATGATTATAATGTCACAAGATGTCTCAGATTATATTGCAATTAAATCTACACATTTCAAGAAATTTGAGTTATTTGAGCTTTTTATTTTATTAGTATTATTTTTTAAATAAATCTTTATTGTTGAAAGTATTACATATTTCCCTTTTTTCCCCCATTGCCCTCTCCATCCCAAGTCTTCACCACCCACTGTCTGTGTCCTTGGGTTATGCATAAAACATATGAGTTTATTGGTTGATCTCTTCCCGCCTCCAACCTCCCCTGTTTTCCCTCTGAGGTTTGACAGTCAGTTTGATGTTTCTATGTCTCTGGATCTATTTTTGTTCATCAGTTTATGTTGGTCATTAGATTCCACATATGAGTGAGATCA
This sequence comes from Eptesicus fuscus, assembly GCF_027574615.1. Classification (NCBI taxonomy): domain Eukaryota; kingdom Metazoa; phylum Chordata; class Mammalia; order Chiroptera; family Vespertilionidae; genus Eptesicus; species Eptesicus fuscus. The sequence continues at coordinate 12,635,685 of NC_072475.1, forward strand.
TCTGATATTTACCTTTCTCTGACTGGCTTATTTCTCTTAGCATAATGCTCTCCAGGTCCATCCATGCTGTTGCAAATGGTAAGAGTTCTTTCTTTTTTACAGCTGCATAGTATTCCATTGTGTAGATGTACTATAGTTTTTTAATCCATTCATCTCCTGATGGGCACTTAGGCTGTTTTCAAATCTTAGCTATGGTAAATTGTCCTGCTATGAACATAGTGGTGCATGTATTCTTTCTGATGGGTGCCTCTGATTTCTAGGGATATAGTCCTAGAAGTGGGATCACTGGGTCAAATGGGAGTTCAATTTTTAGTTTTTTGAGGAAACTCCATACTGTTTTCTACAGAGGCTGCACCAGTCTGCATTCCCACAAGCAGTGCACGAGAGTTCCCTTTTCTCCACATACTCGCCAGCACTTGTCTTTTGTTGATTTGTTGATGATAGCCATTCTGACAGGTATGAGGTGGTATTTAAGCTTTTTAATTAACATTGAAATTTTCATTATTACCTAAATCTTATATGTTTCTTGGCTAATCCTTTTTATTGTGTTACATATGTGTTGAATAATATTTTTCACAGTTTTTGCTTTCATATTTTGCTTTTTATTATGAAATTTCAGGAGAGTTTTACAAAAAAATACCTCAAATTCAAACTGTGATTCAATTTTATGATCTCTTCTGATGGTTTTACCCACATTTTAAAATCTCTGTGAATAAAATATGTTCCTTGGCTTGAGGTGAATTCTTCTTGTACTTTATTCTTGCTTGCCATTCACAAGAGCTTAATTGGCACACACTGGCAAAAAGCCTACTGAGTAAAGTGCTGACACTTGAGGAGATTTTTCAAAAAGCCTCCAAGAAGTTGGGTTATTACAATAAATCTATATTTTTCAAAGGAGTGGGTAAGAGAAGGTAAAATAGACAAATTTAGCTTGCTGATAAAGAGCATGTATACAGAGACAGCACCTGTATTCAACATTTTGCTAAACTCTCTTCCTGCTAAACAATTACTTGTTTCTTTTGTATTTTTCACCTGGCACACACAAGACATTTGAAAAACAGAAAAAAGGGCCCAGATAAGAAAGAAGCAATGTAAGGAAAACCATCCTTATTCTGTCTTTCACTTGACTCCGTGTCTTTATTTAGATTTATTATATGATCATAATATATAATAATCATATTCACTGATTATATGAATTGATTGCATGCTCTTCAGTGCAACTAGTGGTTGTGAATATGAACAGTGGCCAAAGCAAGAGAGGGGTGGGCAAAATTAGGTCTATAGTTGTGAGTCTGCAAAACACAGAGTGTATTCTTTATTAATTATTGTATTATTTATTTGTATTACAATTGTAGAACTACTTTTGCCCACCCCTATATAACTATATTTCCTGATCACACTGGCAGTGTCAGCTAACAGCCTTATAATGGAAAATAAACCTGATTGCCATGAACACTTGCCACAAAGAGAACATTGGAAGACATGAGTAAAAACAATAGAAGACAATAAAATCAAACATGGGATCAAAAAATTAACTCTGCTGGCTTATTGTTGATAACCTAGACAGCAGCAGTGAGAAATTGGGTCTCTGGATCTTCACCTTTGTGGCTTCATTGTGGAAATTAATTATAGTGGAACCAGGTTCAATACTTTTTATTAGTCTAATTGCCTTTACCCACCAGACTTAGAAAATAATGGAATTCAGAATAACTGCTGAAAAGCCTCCTGTTCATTATAATATCTATTTCAAAAATTGCTTAAACCCTAGAATATATAATGACCTGTTTTAGAATGTTACATGTTTTAAATCAATGTTAAAAATTAACCAACATCTCTGTAGTGCATCACTTGTTTACACTGTCATGCATTGACAATTTTTAAATTGTATGGAATGCTTTATATGGTATTTATAATGTCACATAATAACTATATCTCTGACCAATCATGGAAGTTATGCAGCTCAAGATGCTGAGCATCACCCATTTTTGTCTCTATAGATAATTATCTTTACTATCTTGCAAGTAAGAGTGATTTGCTGTCACTGTTAACATGCTACAGATTATACAACCGAATTGGGAAGTGTCACATGTAGATATAATGATCGTGGTGCATTCTCTAATAATGATGTATTATTCACCTATAAGGACAACCCATATTTTAAAAAATGACTTATTTTAGGCATCATCCCTGTCCTCATAATCTTGCCATGTTGATTTTATTTGCTCCTGAGTCATTTAGAAAATTCTAACTTCATGTTTGAGTACCTGTCAGAGATGTAGAACGGTTAAAATGGACATGAGGAATTTAAATGTTAGGTTTGCTAGGTTATTGGAAGAAGTTAGGATTAGCTGAATTTTGATATTTTGTGGAAGCTTATAAAAGGGAGAAATCCAATTTAGTATTTTGTAATTGAGTCAATATTTCTATGGTTTGTTGGTATAATTTTGAGGTTTATAATCACTGAATATAAAATAATTTTAGGTATACAGAACTTTCATAATTTGTACATACGTTGATAAATCATTTGAATATTTGCAAAGAATATGTGAAACAATAAACCACATGCATCGATAATAACATGGTCACATACGATCTGATAAGATTTTAATTATCATTTATTATATTAATTTATTTTCAACTCAAAAATACCTAAAACAGCCCTGACCGGATTGGCTCAGTGGATAGAGCATTGGTCTGCGGACTCAAGGGTCCCAGGTTCAATTCTGGTCAAGGGCATGTACCTTGGTTGCAGGCACAGGCCCAGTAGGGAGTGTGCAGGAGGCAGCTGATCGATGTTTCTCTCTCATTGATGTTTTTAGCTCTCTCTCCCTCTCCCTTCCTCTCTGTAAAAAATCAATAAAATATATTTAAAAAAATACCTAAAACACTGGATAATCAATGATAATTATACATTTAGATTTAAGAAGGCATTCACTGTCTTGAGACGATGCATTAGTCTTCATTCACTCCTTAATTCTGGGAGAAAATTAATTGAGTCATTTAGAGAATTCAGAATTTGCATCATTATCTGAAAAGCAGAGTAAGAGGAATGCACTTTTTAACCCCAAGAATATCCTCTGTGGATTTATCCTCTTTGAAGAAGGAAAAGAGGTGATGCTAAACAAAATTCTTCCTGATTTGATGCCATATAAAAATAAGGGCTGCTTACCAATTTCCCAAGAACAGCCTCTATTTCCACTCCATGTTATAGTTGAATCAAGACTTAACTCTTTATATCCCTGTCTCTCCCAGAAATATTACATACCCAATATCCACCAAAAGGGCTAGGAAACCCACAAATCATTAAGAAGAAATGTAGATTTTTTTTGAAGATTTTGGACAGATGATTAACAAAATAATATCTATATCTTGGCTTCAAGAAATTCACTCCAACACTTTTCAAGTAAACCTCTATGTCACGCTTGTTTTTTGGGTCACAGGTCACAGAACTTCTTTATCTTTGAAAATTCCTTCAATTAGTTAAACATTAAACTTTGTTCTTTGTACTACTGCAGCTATGACAGCAAAGAAAACATACAAACTTGATGTCTCCTTCTCAAGAAATATAATGTATTAAAGCAAATAAAAAGGATTCAATGGGAATTATCCTCCTTTTATTTTGTGGTAGATCTAAAGAAAATGTCCAGAATGACCATGGGGATCTAATCTTTATTTAACCTCACAATTCAATCTTTAACGCAGCATCTCAAGAGTCAGTTTTTCAGAGTGCTTTTGAACCACAAATTATATAAGTAAGATGAAATGAACTTTTAAGGTGGAATCTAGAGTTGAATAATGGGATAAATTATACATTTTAATTACGAAAATAAATTGACATCTTCACATAAGTAAATAATTTACATATTGGGTGTTTTCCACTTTTTGTTTGAGTTTGCCTGAATATCAAAATCAATATATATTTTCCCAAAGCCCATATGAATAATTCGCATGAATGATCATAATAATACAGGTTAGTATGGTTTTCTATTTAGCTCAGACGTTATATATCTTAGCATTGTCACATAATATGTGTAGGAACAGGACTTTTGGCTCCACTTAATCTTTTTAAATAGTGAGATACCAAATTGGTGTACAAATTAAAGATACCACTGTGAGGTTCTAAAAGTGTACCTTGAAAACCTGACAAAGTTGTAACAAATAAATGAAATGATGATTTCATTATGCATGAGGATTTGTGTTTCCAATCTGGACCATATCAATAAAGCCCAGACTGCATGTGCCAACAAAACATCCATTCCTGGAGTACTGCCAGGCACCTCCAACTTAACTTATCTAAAACACTTGATCTTCCCCAATTACCCTTCCTTCAGTGTTACCCATCTGAGTTGGAGGTAATGCCGTATTCCAACTGCTCAGTCTAGAGGTTTTGAAATCCTGACTCTTTTCTTCTCTAATATGTCATATCCAATGGATAGGCAAATGGCATTAGCTCTACCTTCAAAATGTATTTAAACTTGAAGTATTTCTCACTGTCTTAGGGAGTATAACCTTAGTCCAAACCATCAATATCAATGACCTGGATGATTGCAATATTCTTTTAATTTATCTCCACTCAACCCCAGATCTTTTTCTTAATACAACAACTAGAAGGAGTCTTTTTAAAACAATTTCAATCATGTTACTCTTCTGTTCAAACCCCCTGAGTTGTCTCTTTTCTCTCAGCATAAAATCAAAGTACTATTTAAGGCCAAGAAAGCCCATAATAATCTGCCCAATTCTACTTCCCTCCTACTTATATTCTGCCTCATCTCCTGCTAGTCAATGCCTGCCTTTCTCTGTTCCAGTCACACATATTATCTCTCCAACATCCAGACACATGTCAGTCTCAGGACCTTTTAGTAGACTGAAGCACTTTCCATCAGATATGAGATTTATTTTTTCTCACCTCATTCAAATCTTTACTCAAATATCCCATCACGGAGACTTTCAGGATTACTCAAAATTACAACTCCCAGTTTCCTATATCCCTTTCATACTCATCCTCCACACCCCTGCCCCATCTCTAAAGCACTGATCATCATCTGATGTCCTATGTGCTCTATTTATTTGTATTTTATCTACCTTCCCACCACTGGAATGTATATTTCATAGACACAGGGTTTATTTCTGACTATTGAATGCTTTATCCCCAGTGCCAAGGACACATGGATGGAACTCAGTAAGTACTTTTTGAGTGAATGCCTTATGGAAGTAAGCTACTTGAACTATACAACAAACAATGCAGTTTTTCAATTAATGTTATTTCAACATAATATTGTGAGGTGGGTAAGATTGGCACTACAATGCCCATTGGAAGCTAAGGAAAATGAGTATAAAAAGATTGATAATACTTTCTAAATTAGAACCTAATTTCAAATTCTTTAAACTTGTATATATATTAGATTCCTATTGCTCTTGTAACAAGTATAATCCAGTATAATCTACCCAAATAAAGACCCTTAACTTTATCATATCTATAAGGTTCCTCTTGCCAAGTGTGGTACCATATCTGTGTTTGGGGGGTGGGGGTGTGTGTGTGAGACCTCTTGAGAGGGATATCACTCTGTCTACCACACCAGAACAGTATCCAATACTCTATATCATATCAGAACTGTGATCCTAATGTAAATTACATGTTTATTTTTCTCAGAGTTTTTTTAAGTCTGTATCTTTAATTCATAAAGTTACCTCAAAGGTTACATGAATCTGTATCTCATACTACAAATATTATTTTCCATTACAAAGCACATTCCCTTGAAGTATATAAGATAGTCAGTTGCCTATGTTTTTTCTTCTAACAATTTAAAGTAATTATACAAATTAGTCATTGATTGAAGTAACAATTCCAGTCAAATGCTTTCCTTCACATCTCTCTTTCCCCCATACTCATTTACGTAGGCTTTTATGTAGAGCTTCTGAACATTTCAATATATTTTATTTTCTTCAGCATCTTGAATTGACTGAACAAGAAACATTTTTGTAAGATAAATTACATGCTATTAATTGAAATTGATTATAAAATAATCCATGGCAAACAAAGACAAAATACAGACTGATACTATCCTTATATGAGGTGTGTATATCAATTATTCTATGTTTCACAAACACGGAGCAATGAACACAATTATGAATAAAATACACACAGAAGGCTGACATTTATTGAAAGTTTTCTAAGTGCATGGCACGACTCTAAATTTAACTATGTTAACTCATTTATATTATACTAAAGACTTAAAGCTGAATTCTTCCACCCAAAATTGTGATTGCCAATCAATTATTTTAATAATGTATTGTTCCATATTCACAATGCATCTCAATGATATTGTACACTCTTTACATTTTAATTTCACCCTTTCCCATTGTTGCCAACCTCCAAATATTTAAGAGTTGCCTTTAATTTTCACGTATTTCTTATTCAGGCAGGGAAGAAACTAGCCTGTAGACTCCTGTGATCTGCTGATTGTAACAAAAATAATCAATTTTAGGATTTTATAAGTGCAGACATATATAAATTTTTTGGCTTAATACTTAATTGGAAATAAAATACATGATCTATTATAAGTTTAAGCACTTAGAAATTTATTTGTGTGAAAAAGTGGAAATATAAGATTTATTTCTTATTATGAATATTTTATATTTTTCTAAATTTACCTTCAACTATAGTGAAGATAAGTTATTGCTGATATGCTGAATATCACTGTCTATATACCTTCTGCCAGGATCCAAATAATTTATATTAACAACTTTGAATTTTATGTGCTTTTAATCAGAAAATCGGTTGTTGAGAGAGTGTTACACAAGGGGCCATATTGAAGAAGAGGTGGAAAGAGAAGTTTGCTTAGAGATAATTAGGAACACTACACTTCATTTATTTCAATTAAATTTTCAACAAAATATTTTGCTGATTCTGTGCATTTTTCACACCAATATATATTTATGGGTTTAATGGAAAATGACCTTTATTCTCTGAATTTGATTTGAAAATGTTTGAAAAAAACAATGGAATTTGCACTTTGTTATATATTTTGTTATCTATACTAATAATAGAGGAATATGCAAATTATCTGGGATGCCATCACAGTAACAATAACGACCAAACAGCAGTCTGTGTGGGGCGACAAGGCCAGCAGAGGGGTTAATGAGGGACGACCAAATGACTGAACAGCAGGCTTTGTTGGGTGACCAGGCCAGCAGGGGGGTTAGTGAGGGACAATCAAATGACTGAACAGCAGGCTTCATGGGGCAACCAGGCAGGCAGGGGGGCAGTTGGGGGCAACCAGGCTGGTGGTGGGGGGCATCTGGGGGTGACCAGACTGGCAGGGGGGCAGTTGAGGGCAACCAGGCTGGCAGGGGGGCAGTTGGGGGTGATCAGGCTGGCAGGGGGGCAGTTGGGGGCAACCAGCCTGGCAGAGGGGGGTTGGAGGTGACCAGACCGGTGGGGGGGCAGTTGGGGGTGACCAGGCCAGCAGGCAGAGGTGGTTAGGGGTGATTAGGCTGGCAGAGGGGCAATTAGGGGTGATCAGGCAGGCAGGCAGGTGAGAAGTTAGGAGCCAGTGGTCTCAGATTGTGAGAGGGATGTCCAACTGAACCAGCAGTCAGATATCCTCTGAGGGGTCCCGGATTGGAGAGGGTGCAGCTGGGCTGAGGGGACCCCCTGATCCCCCGCCTCCCATGCATGAATTTCGTGCACAGGGCCTCTAGTCAAATATAATCTAGCAATATAAACTATTTAGATTAAAAGTGAGTAACCAGTTAGCTTCCTCAGTTATGATCCTACTAGTGGAATGGTGCATGAAATTCATGCACATTAAAAGGGAATTAATTAGAGGAAATATTTTAATATTGCTGTTTTCCTGTTCTCTATAATAGAAGTGTCAGAGATGAAAGAAAATTAGTAAAATGTATATGAAAATCTCCCTCCTGTCAGAGTCTGGGGCACACCATGGGACCCAGAGTCAAGTCCCTGCCTACCCCTGTGTGCCTCAAAATCACGCAAGATCCAGACCCGGCTGGTTCCAACCCCATCAAGCCCCTCAGGGCGGGGGGCACAACCTCAGGTACCCCATTAAGCCCGCTGCAGGGGAGGCGCAGCCTCAGGTCCCCCGGCCCCAGGGAGGGGGGCGTGGCCTAAGGTCCCCTGGCCCCGGCACAAGGGTGCGAGGGCGTGATGACCATTTGCATATTAGCACTTTATTATATAGGATAAATATTCTAAATAAACATTCAAAGCTATATCTATATGTTGAAAGTGGCAGCCAATGGTCCCACCAACATCTGTCCTCCTTTATTTCTAAAAATGTATTTTTATTGATTTCAGAAAGGAAGGGAGAGGGGGAGCTATATAGAAACATCAATGATGAAAGAGAATCATCTATTGGCTGCCTCCTGCACACCCCCTACTGGGGATCACCCCTACTGGGGATTGATCTGCAACCTGGGCATATGCCTTGACTTGGAATCAAACTGGTGACTTCTTGATTCTTGGGGTGATGCTCAACGGCTGAGCCACACCCAGGTGGGTAGTAGTAAAGGTATTTTTAACAAGACACACAAATGCCCATGTCAGACTGTAATTTCTAGCAGAAGGGACATGTGCAGTTTCCGGGAAGTGCCTTTAAGAGGAAAAGGGTGTGCCATCACTATCATAGATGTGGACACAGAGTAAAATGAGTGAAGATGTTCTGAGAACCCAGAACTCCCGTACAGTCTCATCAAGGGGAATTCCTCCATTTCTGAGGCAGAGACTTCACATTCACATATGATATGTATTGGCAATGGCTATGGAACAGAGGATGTTGGTTTCCTCTGTTTTCACTTTCCAAATGGGAATATCATGGTAATTATCATGACCTGGCTCTATTTCATATAAAAGAGGATTTAGTTTATTATTCGGGTTAAAAACCTGCTGGAGATTATTGCTTATCATGAGGACATTGTGGAATTTTAATTGAATATAGTAAGCAGATGGGTCCTTGTGTTGCTTTTATTGGTTAGAGATGAGTGTATTATATTGTGGGAAGAAGGACCTACTTGACCATCTCAGTAAACGCTATGTTGTCTGCCTTTATTAGGCGTAACCTAATGGTCTGTTTGGGTAATGGGATACAAGCAGAAATTATATGGTCAAATTCTAGATCAATTTCTTAAAATATTAGTAACCTTGCCATTTTCTCTTTTCTTTTTCTCACTGGCTGGAACTTCCTTTCACATGTGGACAAAGACCTATGGTAATGAAGTAGAAGATGAAAAGAGGTCTGGTTGCCTCATCTGATCAAGCTATCATAAAAGCCCTAAATATTGGACTAGCGAAAAATAAATGTTTTTAAGCCACTGTATTTTGATGTCTTATAACTCTATAATAGATAAATAATCATAAACCCTTCTGAAGTTTCACTAAATTTGAAACTTTGCATGGTGATTAGACATTTTAAATAACAATTATTGTTTTCTGTTAATTATTTCTGCATTCTAGCTGACTTGCTATAGCATAAGATGATTTATACCTAGCACATATCTGGCAGGCAGCATTCACTCAAGTTTTTGTTGAGTGAATTCATTTTAAAATTCCCCATTATTTATTATTCATGACTCATTCTTTCCAAAGACAAGATTTGTGCCTAGAGAAAGTTTTGTAATCTCCATAGAGTTGCTAGAATTTTAATGCTATTTCAATGCCTTTATCAAAACAGAAACATATGAGCCCAATTGGCCTTACAAAGTCAAGATGAAATTAGCTTTTGACAGAGCAATTCCAAAATAAATGACCCCAAACAGGCTCTTTCCTCTTTTGTAAGTACAGAGTTCCACTGTTGTAAAAATATGCTCCTGTGCTTGATAATGAGATCTCGGTGGTCTGCCTGTCCCTCCTGGAGCTTTAACCAGCACTGTGCTCAGAGCTTGGTTTGGAGCTCAGTTTCAGTGGCATGTCATTTTCCCCACCTGCTTGGTAGCTTTCTGGAGGCAGTGCACCTCAGAAGCAGAAGTGAAGGTGTACAGGAGCAGGGCATGTTGGCCTGGCACAGGGATGAGCTCCATGATGACCTGCTGACAGGGTAGGAACAGGTTTTATACACTAAGCATCCATTAGTTGACTCTTGTCATCTTACACTATTTTAGAGTATATTACGTGATCTTTTTTTTTTTTTACTTCGTATGATCTTATAGGAATTCTGAATTATATTTTAAGCCATTCTAAAATATAGAAGTGTAACAATCAATATTATTCCCAGTTTGCCTTTGATAGCTGTATTTTTATATTTTAATTGGATTAGTTTAAAATAACTTTGATAGAAATATATTTAGTTCTACTTAAATGTAAGCTATAAAATATATTGGCAAGAAAGAAAGAAGCTGAGAGGATAAAAAATGAAATTAAAACTAAAGGATAAGATTAGATTAAGTGTGATAAATGCATTTATACAGATGTTCCCCCTTGTATGCTATCATTATGTTCTGGTAAAGTCTTTATTTGACTGTATATTATATGCACCCAATATATACAGATCTATTCTTTCCATGTATTTTCTCTCTGTGCTTCAATGAAGATGATTTGTATTGAATGCTCTTTTATTCACTGATCCTTTTCTCTACTGAGTCCATTCTTTATTCCCTAAGAAAGTTGGTTCATTCATCTATCAACAGATAGAGGTGTGGGAGGTCACCTCAATGTCCTACTAAAATGGCTGTTTCAAGGCAGGGATAGGTTGCAACTATACATAGTCCATCTTTGCTAATATCCTGAAAGTGTGGGCTGATGTTTATGTGGGCCTTCCAGTGAGATTTGTCTTCTAAGTTCATAGGACTGGTAGATTTCTGGCTGCCTTTCAGGTCCAGCATTTCAGGTCACTGCCTTTCACCCCACATCCCTTAGGTATAGATCTCTCAGGGCCTGGCAGATCTTTGTCACTCTTGCCTGAAATTTCTACCTGCCCCATAGATTCAGGCTTCTACAACAAAGCAGCGAGGGTACAATGTGCAGTCTCAGCAGAAACGAAATGAAAATAAAATAGCTAAAGAGCATTCACCTTTGAATAGAAATAGAAATAGGATTTAACTTAAAAATTGAATACAGATATTTGCCCATTCTTCTTGAAATGTATTCTTAGGCATAAACAAAAGGAACAGAAACAAAAGCTTGGTTGCATTTTTTATTTATAAGGTTTATTTTTCTGATATCCCAGGAACTGATAGAGGTATTGAGATTGGATCCCAGTTCTTCCAAACAGGGTCTGAGTAGATACCAGAATCCTGAAGGCAGATTAGCATATAATACAGTTGACTCAACTTCACAAATTATAACCCGAGGCTGACTTTCTACAGGTCCAGCTGAGCCCATAGAAAGATATGAGCAGGGACAGTCCTCTTTGTGTCTCCCTCTGACAGAAAAGGATTTCAAAACCTTGCTTCCTTTTCTTCAGGCAGACCTCCATTAAAGGTAAAATATGTAGGTTGGATGGTGTAAATGTAATACTCATTATAAACATTGTAAATAGCTTCAATGATGGTTATAATTGTGCATATAATTATACATTTATTTGTTTATTTTTTAAGATTTAATCTCTACTCTGAATGTCACTTACACTTTTATTCATAGCTGGTTCACCAAGTGTCATCACCCATTCACACCTTTAATAAGTTTAGAAGAAGAAAACCTTAGAAAGTAAATATAGTTTGGTAAAATTATTATATCTATTGAATGATAATCACATTTATATATCATTTATAGTATCATATGAAAATTCTTATTTGTATTCAAATGCTATATGTTACACAGTTTTGTATACAATTACTTGAAACAAAAGCAACATATAAGTCATACATTCTTCTTTACAACATGAAATATGCATTGTGAAAGCTAAGAGAAATATTTGAAGCAATAGATGGCAGTATTGTTGCATTATTTTATGATTGATATAGAGCTTTTGCTTGCTTTTATTCCTCACCCAACAACCTTCATTACTTTCTAAAGCTTTATAGGTTTTCTGAAATTTCAGCATGCAAGTGGAATGATAGAACCAAATGTACCGAGTTTAAGCTTTTGCTGCCCCAGGAGCCAAGATTGACACCAAAGGAGAAAAATAATATTCCCTGCTGCATCCAATAAGTTTACTTGTGTAAGAAGTTTCTTTCAAGTGTACTGGTTGTCAAAAAAAAATTTTTTTTTTCATAAAAAGATCAGACATCAATTGAAGTTAATAATCAAAGTAAGAAGTTCCCAATTTAATCTCATCAAATTTTTGTGAGGGCTTTTCAGCTATAGGAATGCAATATTAAGGTGTCACACTTAAGTGGTATGTTATCAATGCTCCTTTTTATATCTTCAACATCATCTGACAGATTTCTGAAATTCCCACAAATAGCAATAATGAGGAGCAAGCTGAGCTTTCCTGTACGCTTTATAACACAATCGTGACACTGCAAAGAGTCTTTCTTTTAAAATATCTAAATTTGACCAGATAGCACAAAATGATCAAGATCAAAATTCTTTTCATGGTTTGACACTGCTTTTATTTTATTTTTGTCTCCAATTTTAATACCCAACCTGAGCAAATAATGACAGTTTATTTCTCTTAGTGTTAATTTCAAAACTCTGTGATTTTCAATAAACCTTTATGTAGACTACATAATTATATCCTAAGAGAGCTAGCATAGTCACTGCAATTTCAATTGCCATTTGTGAACATCTAGACACAGTTTGACAGTCAAAGAGCCTCGGTCAAATAATAAGTAAATGGCAGAGATGACAAAAGACAATTCTGAGAATCTGACTCAGGAACTTCATGTCTCCTTGGGCAGCTTACAATGAGGAAAATGAGTTAGTATGTTGAAATTATTTCTCTTAAACTCTCAATGATTACAAAAAAACAAAAACAAAACAACAACACATTAATTAATGCTTAAAAACACAGGTAACATATAAAGAGATCTTTTTACTGTATTGCAGCATGTTGTCATATGAAGTAGAAATAACACTTGAAAAATAAAAGACTATTTAATTATTTATTTGTATCCATAAAGTATTTCCTGCATATTGCTTGAAAATAGATTTATATAACTAGGGGCCTTGTGCATAAATTCGTGCACCTTGAATGGAACTGTGTGCCACAAGGCTGCAGAGGGCACAGAGGTGGGTCTAAGCCCATCCTCCATGCCCATGCCCGGCCCCTCCCGATGCAGCCCCCAATCCCTTGTCTGCCGTCAGCCCTGCTCCTGCTGCTGCTGTTCCCACACGCTGATGGCACTGGCCCCACTCACACCCACTGATGGTGCAGAGCGATTGGTGCTGGTGCCAATGGCAGCTGCTGCCCAGATCACCCCTCAGGGACAGGGGGAGGTGGAGAAGCCCTCAGGGGCGATTGGGGCCGGCAGCCACCACTCGCACCTGTTGATGGCGCCAAGCGATTGTGACCAGTGCTATGCCCCAGCAGTGGGTGGAAGGGGCAGCTCTGGCTCTGACTGCAGTGAGGGAGGCAGTTGCTGGCCCTGATCACCCCTCAGGAACAGGGGGAGGTGGAGAAGCCCTGAGGAGCATTGTTCCATCATTCAGTCTATTTGCATATTAGGGTTTTATATATATAGATAACTTATAAACATTATTTAAATTTGTGAAAGTAAATTTTAAGATAATTTATACAATTATCTATAATAATACATGCATAATATGCTAATTAGACCAGACAAACGAACAACCTTCCAGATGACCTTCCAGATGAAGCTGGGGCTGTGAGGGCCGAGGCAAGCCACTGCGGCTGTGAGGGCCGAGCCCCTTGCACGAATTTCATGCATCAGGCCTCTAGTCTATTTTATATAACAAGAAAGAACCACTTGTGACAACATGGTTAAAACTGGAGGACATTATAGTAAGTGAAATAAGGCAGATAAGAAAAGAAAAATATGTATGATCTCACTCATATAGGAAATCTAAAACAATGTCAAAGCCATAAAAAGAGGTTAGAATGGTGGATTCCAGGGACTTGGGGTGGGGGAAATGGGAAGGTGTTATTTAAAAGGTACAAAATTTCAGTCATAAGATGAATAAGTTTTGAAGATCTAATGTATAGCATAGTGACTATCATTAATAATATGTATTGTATACCTAAAATTTGCTAAGAGATTACATCTTAAGCATTCTCATCACACACAAAAGAAAGGTTACTATGTGAGGTGATGGGTGTGTTAATTGACTAAATATTGGTAGACATTTCACAAAGTTTACAGTCATCACATTTTACATTTTGAATGTGTACAGTTTTATTTGCCAATTTTACCTCAATAAAGCTGCAAAAATAAAGGTAAAGTCTTGTTTAAAAAAAAAATAAAGACTGAACTCCTACAATTCAATAATAAAAGGCTAAGAACCTAATTTTTAAAATGGGCAAAAGATTTTAATAGTCATTTCTTTAAAGAAAATATACAAATTGCTAATAAGCACATGAAAAGATGCTCAACATTATTAATCATCAAGGACTTGCAAATCAAAACTACATTAAGACACCACTTCATAGCCACCAGCATGGCTCTAATAAAAAAAGACATGTAATATCAAGTGTTGGCAAGGATGTGGAACATATTGAGCCCTCGTACATTATTTGTGTAACTGTAAAATGACCTCTTGTGTAAGCAGTTTGACATTTTGATAGCTATTATCTTGACAGGCTGCATCACAGTCTGTTAGTCTAGCTTCCTCCTTTTGGAGTATTGGCCTTCGTTTCTAGCCAAAGGGGACTGGTGCTGTGGAGGGCACTAAGCTACAGTGCAATGAGAGGACTCTTGGTTATGAGATACCATTAAAGTTGGGACCAAGAGAAAGACATAATGGATATCTGCCAATGAAGCCTTTTGTGATTAACTACTCCCTACCCCTGCTTAAATAAAGACAGTATTCATAGTAAAATTGCATCAGGGATCACATGCCTGGATGATTATGAAAGGCATGCTCAGAGCAGCTGGTCACCAAAAACATCTTTGAAAGTATATACAAATATTTGTCTTTTAGCAATGTGTGCTATCACAAGTAGCACAAAATTGGTATGACAAAATTAACCTAACTTTTGCATGCTGTTTTATTTCAAACTAGAGGCCCGATGCACTAAATCCATGCAAGAGTAAGCCTTCCTTCCCCTGGCTGCTGGCACCGACTTCCCTCTGGCACCTGGGACCCGGGCTTCACTCGCAGGCCCGGCTTTGTCCAGAAGGTCATCCAGAAGGACGTCCAGTCTAATTAGCATATTATGCTTTTATTATTATAGATTATTATTATAGATACTTGAACACTCAACTATTATGGATACAAACTATGTGCAAGTAATACTGGGCACATTCAGATTTTTTTTAGATTTGTTTTTCAACCAATTACTTAAAGTCATCATGAGGTAAAATATAGATACACATTTGGGGTATTTATAAACACACAGTGACTGCATTCCTCAGTGAATTCACTTACTCTTCTTATTAACATTTGTAGATGAAAAAACCTGGATGATTAATCACAATATAATTAAGTAATTTGTCCAAGGTCACACAGTGAGCTATTGGTTTTGGTTGATAACGTGGGCTTGAAGGCAGATAACCTGGGTTCAAATATCATACTTCTTGATATAATTTCATTTTGCATTTAATATAATTAAAATATTTTTATAAATTATTCTCACTTACTACTTTCCCATACAGAGCAATTACCACAGTGACTTTACTCTTTACACAGCCAGCTAAAGAATAACCAAGATTAAAAACAACTTTCTCCTGAGGTATCTGTTTCTTTCCAGGCAGTCTAAGCCCTGTATTGCAGGTTCCGGGAGTATATAGAGTTCTGAATCACACTGAAGCTTTCATAAGCCAGTGGTTAAAATGACAGACAGATGTTCCACACAGCTAGTCACTCACAAGAGGGAAAATGGCACTGATTGGATTAGGAGTAGAAAGACTAATGCATTTTAGTCCTTAAGGGTTAGAAGACAAATAGATCTCTCAGCTCTGCAAGCCAGCACAACAAGCAATCCAAAAGCATTACTTGTGCGAGGTAGTTTGTAGAATCTGTTCCATTTGTCACAGAACTAGTGGTTGAGGCTCAGGAAAATCGGAGTTATGGTTCAGGTCTCAGAGCAATACCCTGGGTTTAAAGGTGAGTCACATCCCCTCCAAAACTCAGCAGCAGCACGTATCCCAATTATTAATTCTTCAAGCTGCAGTGTGGTTTGAAAGGAGTTAGGCATGGCTCCTTAAAGATATGGGGAAAAAATGAAATTCTACAAGTTATTTTCCCCAATGCATATAATAAACAATATCGCACACAAATTATATTGATCCCTGTGAAATTTTACGTATAGTTATACATTAATCTGCAAAGTGAGGCAAGTCTTTGTTTCTGGATAGAGAGTTTCTCAAAAGATAATTTTGAAACATTAAAAAAGAAGAAGTTAAAAAAATGCAATGAAAGAATCACTGCAACTATCGAGTTTTTATGGCCATTGAAATGCTTCAGCAATTAGAGGAAAGTCATTTGAAAAGTAAAGTACCGTTGACATTGATGTGCAATGCAAAATATGTACCATACTCGTATATTGTTCATCAGTTTATTTTGTTCACTAGATTCCACATATAAATGTGATCATGTGATACTTGTCTTTGTCTGACTGGCTTATTTTGCTTAGCATAATATGATCCAGAGACATAGAAGCATGGAATAGATTTTGAATCTCAGAGGGAAGGTGGGAGTGGGTGGGTGGTGTGTGGAAAGAGATTAATGAAATAACTTGTATACATATATGCATAACCCAGGGACACAGATAATAGTATGCTGGGGCAGGTGCAGGCTAGAAGGGGACAATGGTGGAAAAAGGATACATCTGTAACACTTTCAACAACAAAGATTAAAAAATTGTACCATATACATTTTTGCACACTGACAGTGCAAAAACCTGGAGACAGAGCATACTTGATGCTGTCAATCCTTAAAATTCTATAATAATTAAAAAATAACCAGATGACCTTGGAAGAACCAACATCTATAACACTAACATTGAGTACATATGAATCAATCTGAAGATGAACACTATCTACTAAGGTATATGTAAGAAATCTTCAGGCATGATACTATTTTCATATCAAATTGTTTTGTTTTTCTAAGTGGTGAGCCAAATGAAGTAGATTCACTGTTAAGTAGCAAATGTATGTCAGCATAATATCATGTGGCAAGCACAGATCTAGGCACTGGGCATAGCCTATTTCTGATCTTATGTATCTTACATGTAAGTGGAGACTACGCTCAATGCCGTAAGCAGACTCTTACGTAGCATATTGGAGGAAGGTCTCTGAGAAGGCGAATGTGGATCTATGACAAGGACTGTTCTCACCAAGGATTTCACGGATGGCCTTGCAAGGAGGGTCAAGGCGTTGAAGACAGGAGGAGGGAAGGACAACATCAGAGAAAGGGCTAGGAGGTCTGCATCACAAAGCAGAATGAACACAGTTAAGAAATTAACTTTTATAGGATGTTTTGTGTAACATAGTGTTAACTAGAGGCCCAGTGCATGAAATGTGTGGGAACAGGCCTAAGCCGAAAGTTGGAAATCCCTCTCACAGTCTGGAACCCCTCGCTCCTTACCGTCCTCCTGCTCACTGCTCCTTACCACTGCTGAGAAACTTGGACTCCTTCCTCTGTGGTCACACAACTGTCACATGCCAGGCAGTCACTCAGAAATATCTTGGCTTCAGCCAACTTATGGAATTCTCCCTTTTCTCTGTTCTCCTGAGCCGGACTCCGGACGTTGACTGTGGCATTCTCTTGGTCATCTTTTTTTCTTTTTCCCCCAAAAACATTACAAAGTTTATATGAATATAACATACAAAGATGCAGCCTCCTTTGTAGGAACAGGGAAGGAGGGGGTGGTTAAGTAAGGCACACGGAGCTGCAGCAAGCACCAGCTCTGGGGAGGGCCAAGGGGGAGAGGAGGTTGGCACTGGGGCTGAGGCCCTAGAGCCGTTGCTGGGGAAGTAGGCATCCCCTCTGAGTGTCATGTTCTGAGGCTGAACTAATTGGTCAAGATGAGGCAGAGGTGGGTGGCCACATCAGCCATCTTTGGTGCTGTTTACCCTTTCCCACCCCAGCTCTGTTGTAAAACCCCAGAGCCCTGGATTCCAAAGGCCCCATCCAGAGCAGAGGCCCTGGAAGGGGGTGAGAGGAAGTGAGTAGGGCAGTTTGAAGATACTGGGAGTCTCCAGAGGGGAGGGCACCCTCCTCCATCCCTGCCTGTGGCTTTGGCTCCCCTGCTCACTCCTGAGCACACACATGAGTTGGGGAGGGGTTGGTGAAACATCTCAGTTCCTGGCCCCCACAAGCTTCCCTTCTATCCAGGCCTCTTCAGGCCCAGTCTGTTTTGTTTTCATCTCTCCATCTCAGTCTCTCCCAGTCTCTGTCTCTCTTTGTTTTTCTTTCTTTTTTCCGCTTTCCCAAACTTTATTAAGAAAAAACAATGGCCCTAACCAGTTTGGCTCAGTGGATAGAGCATCGGCTTGTGGACTGAAAGGTCCCAGGTTAGATTCCGGTCAAGGCATGTACCTTGGTTGTGGGCACATCCTCAGTAGGAGGTGTGCAGGAGGCAGCTGATCGATGTTTCTCTCTCATTGCTGTTTCTAACTCTCTATCCCTCTCCCTTCCTCTCTGTAAAAAATCAGTAAAATATATTTTAAAAAAACAATGATGGTAAATCTCTAAAACATAGTCAATTTTCTGGGATTCTTCCCTTAAAAATGTGATGTTTGATTTTGAAACACATAGCCTGGTGTTGTGCATGGTTCCCAACTGTACTAAATAGGCAAGCGGCTGAAATCCTAAAAGGCTCATCTTCCAGCTTTCCCCAGTCTGTGGTCTGTCTTTGGATCAGCAATAATTGCCTGAACAGCTACCATGGCTTCATTAATTTTTGTCTGTAGCTCTCTGAGCTCTTCTATATGCAGCAATCGCAGAACTTGAGCAGCTTCATTAAGGACTGCATCTCCGGTGTCAAAACCAAGACTATGCTTGTCTAAAGCAACAGGCAACCCCTCTTTTGCTTGATTTGCTTTAGCAACTGCATCCTGTGTCAGGCGTTCCTGGACCAAAATGCGAATTGCCTTAAGCATTACCAGGTAATCATGACATTGAATCTGAAGGTTAGCCAAAGCCATCACACCAGCCTTAAAATCAGGATTATTCACATCCAAATTGATCAATGGCTCTGCATTTTTAGCTGCATTGTCAGCATTTTTTGTATTATCAGATACTGAGTCCTCATATTTTTCAGCGTTATCTCCATATTCAAGTCTAACAGCTACACCCAGAGTCCATTGCTTCTTGTCGATCTTGAATCTTGAAAGGACAGCTAACATCTGTGAGATACTTTTCAAAGAACTTGGGCCAGTCACTGCTGTGGATGTTTCTTAAATTACCTCTGTCTTCAATCTTGTAGTGTCTGATTTTCTGGTCTTCAAGCCGAACAATAAAGTTTCTAAATTCTGTTTCATCTTTGCAGTTGAAGCCGGCAGGGTTGTGGCAGTCGAGGGTCGTCAGCTTGCGGCAGAACATGGTCCTGGCTTCCCGCTCTGTCTCCCGGGATTCAGCTAGGAGAGGAGAGGTGAGGAGCGGCTGGTGGTGAAGCTCCCAGTGACCAGGTACGAGCTCTCTTTGTTTTTCTCAGCAGTCCTCCAGGCCTGCCTGCCTCCCTCTCTCCCTCCCGCCCTCCCTGTCAGCTGGGAGGGGGCAGGGCCAGCTGGGAGGGGGCAGGGCCAGTGGGGGCAGCTCCACCCTCTGCCTGCCCTGGGGCCTCATTCTGAGAGAGGCTCTGAGAGCAAGCTGGGAGGGAGGGGAAGAAAGGGAGAAAAGGCTGTGAGTTGGTGGGCCTGAAGGACTGACTGCTGCCTTCAGTGCTCCAAGGGCAGGCACTCAGACGGCAGGATCTCCCCACAGGCAGCTCTGGGAAGGTGCCTCAGGGCCAGTGGGACAGACAGAAGTGAGGTTGTGGCATGGAGGTGGTGCCTGCGCTTCTGTGAATGGCACCAAGCGGAGCCTGCAGGCCGAGCTGAATCAGCACCTGCAGGCCATCAGGAGCACTCACAGCCACCTCGGCCATGTGGGGAGTATAGGCCACCCTCTGCCGGGCCCCGCCTCCCCTGCCCCTCTCCCTGCTGCCACAAGTCCCCTCCCACCTGAGCCTGCTGCGTGCGCAGCCTGGCATTTGGTCAAGCCTTTGGTCGTTGTGGATGTGACAGACCCTGGGTTTTTATATATATTAGGATTTCTTTCTCAAAAGAATGTATTATGTCTCTTGATTATGGTTTAAGCTTATTTCCCACAGTATCACATAAGGCAATACTTTAATACTTTATACAAAACCTAACTGCACTCTGAACAACTTACAGTGTGGGGATTAGACTAAGTTTATATTTATAAATGGACACCCATTCCCAAGAGCTGTATGAGTAGTCAGTTTTTTCTCTGTACTGGTGAGGTTAGCCATGTTAAAGTTATTTGGTTATACGGAGTGAAAAAACAAAGCAAAACGAAAGTAAAAGTCAAAAGTAGCAATCAGATAACTACCTTCAAGTAATATGGCAAAGCATGGTTATGGCCATATCTGATTTTCGTACTGAATCATGTTGTCCAAGTAACAGTTTTACTGTACACTAACGAGATAGTCCATTATTATCTTGAATTATTTTGGAGTCTTTAAAAATGAAAGACTTTCTTAATTCCACATTTTCTCTTTTAGGTCTAGAAGCAGCGGACATTTTTTTTTTTTTTCATTCTGAAAGGTCCCAAATTTTAGTCATCTGTAACCACTTACTTTAACAAAATACAATCCTAAATCATTTAGATTCAAAATTTCTTGTTCTCATGTGTTCCACAATTTGTTTCTTGTTAATTCTTTCCACTGTCCTTTTGGCCAACTCAATCTACATATCACTGAAGTATTAATACTGCTCAGTAGTTTTTTCTCACCTCCATATGCCTAGACTCTGCTTGTAAGCTGCTGTTCTCATCTATGAGTCTGGGAGGTATATTTTGGGATTTGCCCTCCTAAAACAGCCTTCCTGTGAATAGTTTCTAGTGACTTCTTCCAAACTCAAAGGTAGACAGGAGATGTCAAAATGTTAATCACAATTTTGCTTAATGTCTTCAAACTCAAGGATATCCTTTATTAAGGACTGATAGCATCCATGATAGCTGCAGTTTCTAAAAGGAAAAAATAAATGTCCAGTAATATTGGTTATACTGCTAATTATTTTGTAGAGTATAATTTTTATATATTTTGGTGGCAAAGTACTAACTTAAAATATGTAAAACACTTAAAAACCACATAAAACTATATCAAAGAACAGAATGGATAAAACCATAAAGCTGACATATAAAGTAGAATAACATTGGGAGGCTCTGGTTGAATCAAGATAGGATGGTCGCTTTCTCAATAACTTTCTCAGTAGGAGTCTCCAAATTCCCAAGAAAACCTGCAGCATTTTGAAAACCACTAGGATAAGATTCAGGTCCAAATTTAGAAAACCAGCATTATCCTGATGCAGTTTCTATATCGCTAACTGTGTAAATTTGGTCTCTATGACTTTCAGCTTTCTCAACCGCAGATAAAGTAATGAATGAGGGTAAGAAAGAAGTAGACTCCATCCTAGTCAAAACCTTTACAAGTTTGATCTACATTTAATTACTTACAAAAATGGAAAGGCTTACGAATTTACTATCAATGTATTTCTAAAGTGCTAAATAATAAGGTCCCCAGAGGAAATGTAGCCGTAAGTCATTGTTCAGACAGTTTGAAACAGCAAGCAATCTTTTTCTTTTGTATTTTGGGGCAATTTAAATTTTGTATAGAACCCCTATGACTTTTTGTGATCATAAAAATGAATGACTCGAATGAAACAGATGAATGCCCAATGGCTATAATACATATTAATTGAATTATTTCTTAAGTACTTCACAAATATGAATTCATAATGGTGTATTACAGGAGAAGAAATTTCATTATTTAAAATATCTAACACTTGACAACCCATTGTAAGAAACTAGCACTCTCTTTTTGCTAGATTCATTGTGTAGGGGATTAAAAGAACAAATGAACAAAAATTTCTAAGAACAAAATGAGTATCTTTCAGATTTTGTTGGGTGAGCTTACTTTTTAACTTTTAGATTGTGTGATGCAAAGTTCTATTCATTATGAATATGCTGATGCAATCATTAGTTCATTCTAGTACACTTCAATCTGGTTGAGTTAGATCTATGAAAAACAAAATGTTCTTGAAACAATTAGAACTTTAATAAGTCTATTATACAGTATTCCAATAAACAATTTACTTTCGTAGATATATAATCAAATACTTTAGAGAAAAACAAATATTTTGCATATAATTACAAATCCTCCGTTGTTCTCCATTGTTAAGAGTTTAGTATTATGCTTTCATAATATCTACTTAATCCTTACCACTATTTTCTACTCTTTCCAATGTAAGGAGAATAACTCACAGGATATATTACAAATAATTTCTTGTCCTCTATATACCAATTGAATCTGGCCAATGGTGAAGGAGCAAGAGGTCAGTGTACATATTTCCCTGGTTCCCATGCCTGGGGCCCACAGGGTTGTTTGAGAGAAAATTACTGCTTCCCTTCAGATGGCCTTTGCTACTAGACTCTCTCCCCTGGGTCTAGATAATCACTTACCCGTCTTGTCTTAATTAGGCAACACTCCGATTGACCTGCTGCTGTGCTGCTGAATTGTTTCCTGTGATTTTTCCACATCCTGCCTACATTTTGACAAATAGCACCTATATGCAACTCCCCAGTAATTATGTTATGTGTGTGTGCGCCACCTACTTTTTGTGGGTCAGTAATTAATACCTGTCATATTTTGTAACAACATGTAATACAAAATACAGTCCTAGACCTGGCCCTTTAAAAAAAACACAACAACACAATTTAACCTTTAAATACTAAATGGGTGCTAATGCCATATGAAAAGAATTCTGTTGGATAATGAGAAAACAATAATATATTATTTGGCCCATTCTCTTCTGTTACTAATAATACTTCTAAATGGGCACTGCCCCTAAGGTTTACTGAGAATCAATATACAGTTTTGAAAGTCTGCTTTCAAATATACAAAGTAAATATAGAAAATCTACCTTAACTCCTGCTACAACTAAGAATTTTTTGTCGTTTCTCCTTTAATTTTATCTGCTCCAGTCTAATGGGGCATTCTTATCAGGAGCAGACGCTCCCTGAGCATCATTATTGGCAGACATTAGCAATAAGACAGGTGCTAGGTTGCAGCAGGAACCGAGACTTACAAACACTGCCCTCCAGGGAGCTTGCTTCTTGGTATTGGATCTTTTACATTATACTACTAGGAGGACACTGCTCTTTTTAAAAAAATTATATTTATTTATTTTTTTATTTCTCTGTAATTAAAAAAATTATCTTTATTATTGAAAGTATTACAGACTTCCCTTTTTTCCTCCATTAAACCTCTCCATCCTGCTCCCACCCCCTCCCTGAGCACTAATGTCTGTGTTCATGGGTTATGAATATATGCATATAAGTTCTTTAGTTAATCTCTCTCTCCACCCCTTTCCTCTGAGATACCTCAGTCTATTTCATGCTTCCATTATTATTTTTTTTTATTTTTCAATTACAGTTTCCATTCAATGTTATTCTGTATTAGTTTCAGGTGTACAGCAAAGTGGTTTGAAAATCATATATTTTACATATACACTGAGTGGCCAGATTATTATGATCTCTGAATGCATAATAATCTGGCCACTCAGTGTATATCCTATATAATAAAAGGCTAATATGCAAATTGTCCCCTCGACCAGGAGTTCGATCATCAGGCAGGCCGGCCAACCACCCATGTCCCCTCCCCCTGGCCAGGCTGTCTGGATCCCACCCATGCATGAATTCATGCACCAGGCCTCTAATACACACACACACACACACACACACACACACACACACACACTGAGTGGCCATATTATTATGCATTCAGAGATCATAATAATCTGGCTACTCATTATATATCTTGCCATATATCCAGTTCATTAATCTGGCCAGGAAAACATTCCTTATTTTTGCAAGTCATTCTATTACAATTCATTCCATTTTAATAAGCCCAGGGAGACTTGAGTTACCTTTTTACACACTATGTATATGTTACCTCAGTCTTGCAAACTAGTTCTGACTCACCAAAATCCTTTTGTGGCATTTTATTTTTAACTAGAGGCCCGGTGCACAAAATTCGTGCACTCCGGGGGGGGGTCCCTCAGCCCAGCCTGCACCCTCTCACAGTCGGGTAGCCCTCAGGGGATGTCCAGCTGACAGGGAGCGGGCCTAAGCCGGCAGTCGGACATCCTTAGCACTGCTGTGGAGGCGGGAGAGGCTCCCACCACCACTCCTGTGCTCACCAGCCCTGAGCCTGGCTTCTGGCTGAGTGGTGCTCCCCATGTGGGAGCCCACTGACCACAAGGGGGCAGCTCCTGCTTTGATTGTCTGCTCCCTGGTGGTCAGTGTGCATCATAGTGACCAGTCATTCCACTGTTTGGTCTATTTGCATATTAGCCTTTTATTATATGATTATTTTTGTGGCATTTTAGAGTGAGTAACTCTTGTTGATCTTCAGCCTGTGGATTACATTTCAACATATTCATTTTCACCCCCTTCCATGTAAAAATGCAATTTATAAGAAACAACCTCTTTAAAGAGGTTGGTCCTATTGTTTCCTAAAAATATAAATTTTTAAATGGATTTGTTTAAAATCGTTTAAAATTTAAAATTAAGCATCTAACAATTGCCTGGCATATGCTAAAACGTGTGTTAAAGATTGAGCTTCAGAAGAAAGATGTTTGAAATGAGCTGGGATTTCTCCTTGATATCAAGTTTTTCTGGTTATTTTGGCTAAATACCTTTAAAAAATTGCCCAACCAGTGTGGCTTACGGTTGAACATTGACTTATGAACCAGGAGATCATGGTTCCATTCAGGTTAGGGCACATGCTCGGTTGGCTTAATTCCCAGTAGGGGGCTTGCAAGAGGCAGCTGATGAATGATTCCCTCTCATCATTGATTTTTCTATCTCTCCCTCTCCCTTCCTCTCTAAAATCAATAAAAATATATTTTTTTAAAATTGAGTAATAATTTTAAGTAAAACAAAACAAAACCCAACCTTCTTTGGAGCAAATTACTGTTTTCTGCTCGAACCCTGTAATTCTCAAAGACATGTGGAGTTTCTACAGTATTCAAATGATGAGCCAATTGCAGCTGTAGGGTCTATAAATATTCTAGAGCCTCCAAGCTCTCCAGATATAAGTGACCTTTTACAACCAAACACTGTCCGCTTCCCAAAAACAGAATTCTCCTAATTTCTTGCCATATATCCAGTTTCTGTTTCTATGTAAATGTCAGGCATCATACAAAATAAAAATAAATATGAAGTTAATATCATTTGGTTTTCAATTTTTCACCCAGTAGGTAAACATTTACCAGATTTCTCACAGCAGGTTTACTTTCAATTTCAAGACACTCGTTATAGAGATTTCTTTGAATTCAGCAGAAAGAGGGAAGTATTCCCACCAGGTCATGTAGTGGTTACTGTTTGGCTGAAATCCTTTGAATCTTCTGAACATGAAGCTGTAGATAAACCTCTCAGATGTCACTGTGTTGGGTACATACATTACAGTTCTATCTAGTTCAAGCAGCATCTTCAGCATCTGAGTCTTGGTTGTAGGCTTGGTCAGAAAGAGTATTTTATGTATTAGACTGAGTGATGTTTTCATTAATTTCTACTAGAGTTACACTCCAATATAATGGCACAAGTAGTAGAAATGGGATCACTCTATTAAATTTGAATATCCACATAGAATCAAAATTAATATGTTTTTAAGATCACATTGCTCCATAGTTAGTATGTATGATTAGATTGTGAACAGCAGCAACATTTTATCCATTAGAATTTTGTGTCTGTGGATTGACCATTCCCCCTTAGAGATGCCAGCTATTGATGATCTGCAGCTAGTAAAACGATTCATCTGTAGAGCTTCCTCCTTTTATGCCTCGTGCTATTTCTAGATTTCTAATTTGGAAATACTAGTGGATTTTTCTAGATTTGTATTTTAAAACTGAACCTTCCCCCCCCCCCCACCAGAAAGGATGAGTGACTTCTCTTAGTACATTATTTCACTTTTCTCCTATGTGAAAAATTGTACTCTTCCAAATTTCAAGCATTTCAATAATTTCTGATTATTGATATCATTGTTTCCATATGAGGTTGATATTTCCTAAGTTGTGTTTGCCTTTAGTCATTTCATTTTTTTTTTTGTTTAAAATATTGCAAATAGTAGAACATATGTCTTCCTTTTCCCCTATTGACTTCCCCCTGGCTTCCCCCACCCACCTAGCACATACCCTCACCGCTCCCCCCACCCCATGTGTCTGTATCCATTGGTTATGCTTATATGTATGCATACAAGTCATTTGGTTGATCTCTTACCCCCCCCCCCCCCCCGTCCCCACAACCCTCCCCTGCCTTCCCTCTGAAGCGAAATAAGCCAGCCAGAGAAAGATAAACATCACATGATCTCACTCATTTGTGGAATATAATGAACATCATAAACTGATGAACAAAAATAGATACAGAGACAAAGAAGCATCCACCAGACTGTCAAACTTCATTTGGTTTTTATAATGAGTGTTAGGAAGAGAGCTATTCCTTTCCAGATGTTATCAAGAAAGCTTCTGAGATCTTCAATCACTATGCAGTTCTTAGTATCTATCAATTACTCCAGGGTACTTTAACCACTTTATAGAGTTTCAAATTTTGGATAAGTAGGCTTAACCTCATAAATAAGTTATGAATGGGGCTACCTGGATTACTGTGTACAAAGGTGTTGTAACAGCTGCTGTGGGTCTGTGAGAGGAGAATGAGTACATGTGCTGAATGCATATATTCTGACCCACCTGAAACCTATCCAAACATATTACAAAAAGACAGAGTTTCATTAAGAAGGAAAATGCTATCAGATGGCTAGGATCTGCCAGGTAAATACCCCTCACTCCCACCCAGTATCAACCATGTGGCTTCTTTCTCTTTGAAATAGCAACTAACCTTTCTCTATTGACATATTTTCTAAGACTAAAACTCAATCCATTAAAATGTCTAATGCAACCTTGAAAGAAAAGGTAAGGTAAAATGATGATGGAGAAAAGTCAGAAGGTTAAGGTATTTTCTGTTGGAGCAAGGAGTCTGCTGAGTTACAAAGATCAGGAGATGTCTTGGAGGAGAAGGTTTAGGGAGACCCTAGCAACCTGGAGTGTGTTCAACACAACTTGCACTTCTCTGAAAACTCTGTCTAGTGCCCTGACTTTTGTAAATATATTCTTTTTTTTTTAAGTTTATGACTAATATTTTTATATGGTTTTGACAAATTTTTGGTCATTGCTTGACGCTATACATTTATAGCAACAGAAAATTAAATTTAACAAAATATTTACCTATTCTACCATGTCTGATATTATGAACATTTTTCTTCTCTGGTTCTTGTACATTTGACAACTTATGGAAGAATGCTATATTTTTGAAGAAATTGTTGTAATTATTACATATACTATATTTCATTATGATTTTGAAAACAAATATTACTAAATTTAGGATTGTGATAAAAAAAACTATAGATTTAGGGTATGTTCTACCATTCTGGGATGTAATTAGCCAGAATGAATAGTCATTATCAAGAGAAAAACAGCAGCTTCATGAGAAAAAAAAAATCATATTTCAGTACAAAAGGGTATTATACATGGAGACAAAGTTTCTGGATAAAATATTTGTTTTGTGGGCAACACCTTGCAACTCATAAAATAAACTGGCAGTTGTTTCTTAAATTGTCCTAAGGGTGGGGAATTCGTATTTGTATTAATTCTGTAATATGTAGACCTGAGCTCAATAAGAATGTGTGGACAAAATAGAGGTGCTGCAATAAATCGAACCAAAAGTAAACGCACAGTGTGATCTGATCATAAATTCCTACCTGGGAAGTCCATGGAGGACAGACATGCCCCAGGCATATAACATCTTTAGTGAAGGGTTCATCTCTGTCCTAAGCAAGCCCTGTCCATTGTTTTTGTGTGTCTAGGTTAACACACTTTGAATTAAGTTTAGTCACCCTCAAGAGGGCACATGATCTTAACTCTCCTGCAATCCAATCGCTGCTTTGCTTTTCCCCCACCTCCCTGTAATCTTCCTTGTGTTCTCTCCTTAATTTCAAATGAATAAAAGAAGCTGCAAAACTGTCATTCTCTGGAGCATTTGGGATCTCATTTCCTGGCAATTGTCCTCAGTTTGGCTCAGATAAATTCTTTCCTTTAAAAAAAATTATTTATGAGTTGCAAGCTGTTTCCCACAAAACAAATATAGACAAGACTTCTCCCAGACGTCCTTCTGGACAAAGCCATGGTGGCGGGGGCTGAGGCAGAGGCAGTTAGTGGTGATCAGGCCGGCAGGGGAGAGCAGTTAGAAGCGATAGGCAGGCAGGCAGTCAGACATCCCCTAAGAGGTCCCGGATTGGAGAGGGTGCAGGCTGGGTTGAGGGACCCTCCCCCGTGCATGAATTTCATGCACCAGTCCTCTAGTATATATATAATTTTATTGATTTCAGAGAGGAAGGGTGAGGGAGAAAGAGATAGAAACATCAATGATGAGAGAGAATCATTGATCAGCTCATTACTGCACACCCCACACTGGGGATCGAGCTGAAACCTGGGCATGTGCCCTGACCAGGAATCTAACCATGACTTCCTTGTTCCTAGGTCGATGCTCAACCACTTAGCCACACCATCCGGGCTCAAATAAATATTATAAAAATTCTCTACAGGTTTGGACATTTCTTATGTTGACAAATGCTATCAGAAGTTTAATTTTCTTACAATAACTTTTTCCTTCCCCATGAATTATTCTAATTATTTTATTATTATTATTCATAAATAAAAACAAGCTTCTTAACTTAGGTAGTGAAATAAAAGCAAGAGTCTTAGGTAGTGAAGTATTATTATTATTAGTTCTAATACAATTTTATAAATAAGCAAAGCTGGTTGAAAGATATGTATATACTAGTATGACTGAGAAATGTGATTTATAACTATAAATATAGGCCTAGTGTGAACACAAGGTTCAGTCTATTTTGTAATATAAAAATGTTGCAAATCTAAACACAGAATGAATATATAGATGATGTACTATAGAATTGTATACCTGAAAAACCTATATAATTTTATTAACCAAAGTCACCCCAATAAATTCAATTAGAAAACAACAAAATTAGGTAAACATTTTTGCATCATGGGTGTTTAATGAACCTTTCTGAAGTGAATGAATAAATAAATGACTAGTTTATCTATAATAAAATGTGTCCTAATTATCACATTGGTTGAATACAATGAACTATTTTAATAGAAGTGTATATCAAAAGAGATTTATTTTACACTAATAAAAATTAATTTAAAAATCAACTTTCTATTATTTAAAATTAATGAAAAATAAGGTTTCATTTTGCCAAGACCTTTAATAATGTTTATGGAACAAAATTACTTGTGAGTTGTAATAAGAAAGATTTATTAATTATAACAGTTGTAGAATTAGGATATCCATATATAATATTTTTGAAAGCAGATTTATCTATGTATCTAGCTTATATGAATATTTGATTTACAAATAAATTGTATGTTCACTGTAAATAGAAGTAAATTGGAGTTTCAAACATTTTAAATTAAAGACACTATATATTTTACTAAAAACTTATTACAACCAGTCACCAAATCACTTTGTAGGTTTATTTTGTTTTATTTTATTTTTTTAAAGTTGAGCATGGGATGGGACTTTTGAGATATTCAATAGGCTTAGTCAAACACACACACACACACACACACACACACACACACACACACACACACACTAAAGTGGGTATCAATACTCTTGTGCATTTGCTTTGACCTAAAGACACCTGCTTTGGAGGTCAATGTATGTTCTCCTCTCTCTCACACCCCTTTCTCTGCTGTTTTCTTTATTCTTTTTTCTTTATTTGTTGTTGGCTTTTGTTTTTGTTGTTAATCCTCATCCTAGGATATTTTTCCATTGATTTTTTTTTTTTTTTAGAGAGTGGAAGGAAGGGAGGTAGAAGGAGGTGGGGAGAGAGAAAGAAAGAAACATCTATGTGAGAGACACATCAATTGGCTGCCTCCTACACGTTCCCCAACCAGGCTGGGATGAAACCCGCAATCCAGGTACCAGGTACATGCCCTTGACCTGGAATTGAACCTGAGAGACCCTTTGGGCGGACACTCTAACCACTGAGCAACACAAGCCTGGGCTGTTTTCTTTATTCTGATGTAAATAGGGATCTGTCTGCTGTCTCATTTTTGCATGAGTTTCTGGATAAAATATTTGTTTTGTGGGCAACAGCTTACAACTCATAAAATAAGCTGCTGCCTCATTTCTGCCTAAGAAATTAGAAACAATAAGATCTGATAAAGGCTTAGGATGTAACCTCTTCTAGGATCTTTTGTATTGTAAAATAAGGAAAACATAGAACATTCCTGACAAATGGGTACTCTGCAGTCTCGCCCTTGCCAACCACCTCACAGAAGCTACATGCAGGTGATTTGATGGGGGTCATCACCTCTGCCAGGAGAATGATTTTTCTCATGTTGTCGTGGAAGACCAAGGCGTCCTCAATTAGATCAGGCTCTTTCCTAGTTCTTCTGAAGACATATCTTCAGAGACCTGAACAATCTCTGTTACTTTCTCTTTGTTCTTTGCTGTTTGATGTGTCTTTTTATGTTTGTCTTGGAAGTAACTTTATGTGATTTGTGATTTTTTTAAAAAGTGTCTTGTTGGCTTCTCTTTTATCTTCCTAGAAGGCAGGGCCATGAAGTTAACCACTTTGTTTTCTGTACCAGTTTTGTCCTATAGTCAGTGATCAACAATGACCCATCCTTGGTTCTCGACAAATGTTTATTGGAATTTAATTCAGACTTTTTTCTCCTACCAAAAAAAGTTATAAATTGTTCTCCTGCTTTTTATAAACATGTTTCTTATACTCTGTGGTAAGGCATATAATTAAGTGATTATTTTCTTTAATTCTCTTTTGAGGTAGATGCCACACAGTTATATTGGCAGGATAGAACTTTTTTTTGTGTGTGTTTTTTTTTTTTTTTTCAGTTTGCAGCTGAATACTACACTAATTATATTAAATGAGACTCTCATCCTAGAATACTCTTTTGTAAGTTCTTAATATGCAAAATTTGTCAGATAATTATTTCCTGTTCATGTAAGGTGTTCATATAAATTGTTCCCTGATCAGGCAATGACCGTGAAACAAAAAAATATCTGTTCGACAGATAAAATTAATCAACAAAGTGGATAAAGCAATGAGGTGACATTATACATAGACATAAAGAAGGAATTTCTAACTTATGAGTCTTCTACATTAAACGTTTGAAGCAAATTTTCTTTCATTATCAAATAGAGATGATAAAATCTGCCTTGAAGTTTTGTATAAGGATTAAAACCATGAACCAGATAAATATTAACATGCTTGCACAGAGTAGTAGAACATATATGTAATTTTCTAGGAATTTGAATATTCGGTGATTGTCTAAGCCAATGATGCATGCAGAATTGGGCTCCCAATGGGACTCATGATAATGGAGATGGATTATTTCTCTCCATTAAACTGGATGTATATAATTATATAACTTTTCAAATAGTAATGAGTTCTTTAATTTACTTCTAAGGTATGTGGAAATATCTATCTTTGTAAAAAATAGCATTATAAATATTTTTTCTTTATTTATGTAAATATATATCCCATCATTTTTCTAGAAATTGAGATAGCTGAACCCAAGAACAGGTTTATTTTTATCACTAAATAGGATTCTTATTTGAAAACTGGAGGCCCAGTGCACGAATTTGTGCATGGGTGGGGTCTGGCTGGCCCAGCCCCAATTGTCGAATTGGGGCTGGGCCTGTTGGGAGAAGGAGATGGCAGGAGGTTGGCTGGCCGACCCACCCCAATCTGGGCCCAAACAGGGATGACCCAGCTTGGGGGTGGAGCCGTGGGAGGTTGGCTGGCCAGCCACACCCCCAATTGGGGTTGGGGGTGATCAGGGAAGGAGCTGGCTGGGAGGAGGGGCTGTGGGCCCCTCAGGGTTGTGGGAGCTCATTGGGGGTGGGGCTGGCTGTGGGGAGGGGCTGTGGGTGGTGGGCTGGCCAGTCGTGCCTTCTATTGGGGGGGCAATCAGGAACAGGGTTCACCAGGGGGAGGGGCTGCGGGGGGGTGGTTCTGGTCATTACAGCGTTCCAGTTGCTGGCTATCTAATCTAATAATAGACAAATATGCAAATTGACCACACCTCCGACACACCCACAAAGCCACGCCCACAAGGCACGCCCACCATCCAATCAGAGCGAGTATGCAAATTAACCCAAACCAAGATGGCTACAGCCACAGAGAGCAAGGTTTCCTAGGTAACAGAGGAAGCCAAGCTTTCTGCCAGCCGTTGCAGGCCTAAGCCTCCACTCAAGCTACACAGTTTCAATTATAGAAGGTAAACAAATTCAAACAAATGGAGGCAGAATGGAGCTTGAAAGAGCAGGCCAGGGTTGCCGCCGGCAACAGGGGAAGCAAAGCTTTCCACACACCCTGGCCTGGCTCACCCACTTAAGGCAACATAGTTTCAATTATAATCCCAACACAATGGCTGCGGCCTCGGAGGGAGACCCAGGCTTGGCTTGGCTCCGCTCCAGGCTACAAAGTTTCAATTGTAGAAGGAAAATAAATTCCAGATACCAGGGCCTCTGCTTGGGTTACCAGGGGGCGTGGCCGGCCTGCAAACCACCACAGGCCCCTCGCTCAGGCCGCCCCACACCCCAAGGGAAACCCCACCTGATCTGGGACGCCCTTCAGGGCAAACCAGCTGGCCCCCACCCCTGTACCAGGCCTCTATCCTATCTAATAAAAGAATAATATGCAGATTGATCATCACTGCAACACACAATATAGCTGCTCCCATGTGGTCAAAGATCCTGCCCCCATGTGGACACAAGATGGCCACCACAAGATGGCCAGCAGGAGAGGGCAGTTGGGAGGCACCCGGCCTGCAAGGGAGGGCAGTTGTGAGGGATCAGCCCTGCAAGGGAGGGCAGTTGAGAGGGACCAGGCCTGCAAGAAAGGACAGTT
The DNA here is from genome assembly GCF_027574615.1 of Eptesicus fuscus. NCBI lineage: Eukaryota > Metazoa > Chordata > Mammalia > Chiroptera > Vespertilionidae > Eptesicus > Eptesicus fuscus. The sequence continues at coordinate 12,668,945 of NC_072475.1, forward strand.
GGAGGTGATCAACCCTCCAGGAGAGGGCAGTTAGGAGTGACCAGGTCGGCAGAGGAGGGAAGTTGGAGGCAAACAGGCTGGCAGGGGAGCTGTTAGGCATCAATGAGGCTGGCAGCGGAGTGGTTAGGGGGTGATCAGGCTGGCAGGCAGAAGCGGTTAAGGCCAATCAGGAAGGCAGGCAGGCAAGCAGTTGGGAGCCAGCAGTCCTGGATTGTGAGAGGGATCGGGCCTAAACGGGCAGTTGGACATCCCTTGAGGGGTCCCAGATTGGAGAGGGTACAGGCTGGGCTAAGGGACAACCCCCCTCCGTGCACGAATTTCGTGCACCGGGCCTCTAGTATATATATATATAGATATCTAATAATATGTAGTTGAAGTAATGTGACAACTTTAGATCCATGATCCCTCAGGTCAGACTTTTTGAAAGCTATGTTGACCTTTCTACATTCCATTGTGTCATTCAGTATAGTGAGTGCTAATTCCCTAAATAATTTCCAACTGGCCCAAAAGAGTACAGCTTCCAAACATGCTTCTTGGTCTCTATGGTGTAGTTCTCACAGTGGGAATATATAGCAAATTATGGCACACACTTACATTATACAGTAGAATACAATTGTTACAATTATATTTTTGGTTGTTTTAAACCAAGTAATTCTAAGTGGATTGCATTACTAATGGAGTGAAATTTACATGCTGATATGCAATATTACTAGTAAAAGGACATTTTCCATTTTCATAAGTTTTACCAATCATGTTTATGTTCATATGCAAACAAATTTTAAGACTAATTTTAGGATATAAATTAGTATCAGGAAGGAGAGGCCATATCAGGGCAAATTTCTTTAGTGCAAGTGTAATGATAATTTTCATCATCTCCTATGGCTCTCTTAGGTCTTATTCCATTTTTGCAAACTGATATTTTGTTGTTTTAAAGCTTGAACAACAAATGAGACATATTATTTGGTCCAGTGAAATTATATGCTGGAAAAATTCTTCTTATATTGCATAATCAGCTTCTTAAACTTTCCTAATGAAATATTCCTACTCAAATCACTCCTTGTACAGTAAAGAGAACTTTGATTTATTTGATTGCAAGCTAAAGCACACTTGTGTAAACAGCATATTGTGCACAATATGTTCTTATAGTATCACACACATTAGCCTACTTTTCCCCTCTACACTATTAAAAATAGTATCTTTCTTATAAGGAGAAAAGACTTGGCTTTCTCTTGCTTATCCATTTTCTTTTCATGCTTAATCTGAATAATGTGTCATTTGTCAGTGTTATAGTCCCATTTGAAGCCACTATTTAAAATTATAAATAAATAATCTATAAAATGTAATTCACACTATATTTCCAGAAAGGGATTCTTGGAAGTGGATCAAAGGCATGTCATTCTTTATGAAATTTGGAGATAGGAGTGGGCAGTATTTTTCCCCTCAAAAATTTTAAAATCCCACAAACATTTTTCTATTCACAAGGTCACCTAGAAAATATGAGTTGAGGAATAAGTTCACATGAAAGGAAAATAGATGCACTACTATGGGTACACACATACTATCTATCTTATCTATCTATCTATCTATCTATCTATCTATCTATCATCATCATCTATCACATAGTCATTTTATTTATTATTATTTTAATGTATAACATGAAATATGTATTCACTGTTCTGTTATCCTATATATTTTATACATTATATGCAAAGCAACATTTTCATTATGGATTATAGATTTTTCATATCATCAAAGAATCTCTTGACTCACTGCTTACTCCTTCTTACTTGCCCACTGTCTTTTCTTCATACATATCAACAATGCACTGAAACTTCACATATGTTGATGCCATTGAAACAGTTTCTTACCAGTCACTTGCATTATTTCTTCAATATATTCAGATCTCTGCTAAAAACTCATCAAATGGGACTTTCCAGATCACCCTACCTAACATGCAATCCCAATTTATTCTGTCCCTTTCCCTGCCTTGTTTTCTAAATAATGCATATCACTCCTGGGCACATTCATTGACTTAGTTGCTTATGGATGTGTAGAGTTTACCCTCAATTAGAATGTCATCTCCATGAGGGCAAGGGTCTTTACCTTGGCAAAATCACCAGGGCCTAGAGCATTGTCTTCAATACAGGACACACTAAAAACAATTTAATCAACCAATAAATGAATTTAAAGAAAAGATGATTGAAAAATAAAGTAATTATCTTATAAAATAACTGGAGGCCCAATGCACAAAATTTGTGCATGCAGGGGTGGCCCTCAGCCCAGCCAGCCTGCACCCTCTCTAATCCGGGATCCCTCAGATCCGGCCTAAACTGGCAGTCAGACATCCCTCTCACAATCCTGGACCGCTGGCTCCTAATCGTTCACCTGCCTGCCTGGTCGCCCCTAACTGCCCCCCTTGCCAGCCTGGTCACCCCCAACTGCCCCCCCTGCTGACTTGGTTGCCCCCAACTGTCCCCCCTGCCATCCTGGTTGCCCTTAACTGCCCGCCCCCGCCAGCTTGGTCACCCCCAACTGCCCCCCCCTACTGCCTTGGTCGCCCCAACTGTCCCCCCTGCCATCCTGGTTGCCCTTAACTGCCCCCCCCCACCAGCCTGGTCACCCCCAACTGCCCCCGCTTACTGCCTTGGTCGCCCCAACTGTCCCCCCTGCCATCCTGGTTGCCCTTAACTGGCCCCCCCCCCCGCCAGCCTGGTCACCCCCAACTGCCCCCCCCTACTGCCTTGGTCGCCCCCAACTGTCCCCCTTGCCAGCCTGGTTGCCCCATGCAGCCTGCTTGTTCACTTGTTTGGTCGTCCCTCACTAACCCCCCTGCTGGCCTGGTCATAGGCAGCCATCTTGTGAGGGCATGATGGTCAATTTGCGTATTACCTCTTTATTATATAGGATTACATTCAACAGTTATGCCTACTATAATGCTAAATATGGTAGCTAATACTTTTTAAAGGGTAGATTTGAATTAATTTACTTGTCCCTTGCAAGAGCCCCTAATAGTTGTGTTTTATTATCATCCCTGCATTATAAGGGAAAAGAGTTAGTAGCTAAGTTCAGATTTAGTCTGTACAGGGAGATAGTTTGCCATTTTATCATACATTTTGTGCACCACTTTGGCAGCATGGTTGGTTAATGAGATGAGGATTTTGTTTTTTATCTTTCTTTTTTGTTAATCCTCACCCAAAGATAACCTTCCATTGATTTTTTACAGAGAGTAGAAAGGAGGGGCAGAGACAGAGAGAGAGAAACATGAATGTGAGAGAGACACATCGATTGGATTGGTTGCCTCCCACACATACGCCTACCCTACCAGGGCCAGGGAGTGAACCAGCAACTAAGGTACCCGCCCTTGACTGGGATTGAACCCAGGACCCTTCAGTCTGCAGTCTATCCATGGAATCAAACTGGCTAGGGCTAGATGTTGTTTTTTTCTGAAACTAAATAGGAATAACTCAATAACAAAAGAAATTGGTTCAGGCCTTTGTTTGTTTTTTTGTTTTGTTTTGTTTTGTTTTGTGGGGTTTCTTAGTGACTCTGGTGAGGTTATTGATGTTGCACATAATAAAAGGAAATATTACCATATTATATCAATAGGAGGTATCAAACAATATGCAAAATATGGTTTGTAGGATCTTAGGAAAACATGGGACAACCGGAAATAATAATAATTAAAAAAAAGCTGAAGCAATTTATCCCTCTCAAGGACTGTAAAAAGCATTGCCTTTAAGATTATTAACATCAGGGAGAACAATGTTTAATTTATAATCCTTTCCATGGGTAGCATCTTCTCCAGCAGTCCTGTTAGGCAGCTTCATTTGCATGTCCTAACTACATGTGTTCTTCCCTATGGAGGACCATAGGCGAAGTTTTGTTGTATTAAGCATAATAATGGGTCAAAAAGATCCATATCAGAAATATACACTATCCAGCTTACTCATCCCCAAGCCAAATTCATCTACCACATTAGTTTCTCCCCTTTTTCTTTGTGAGAGCTTAATGTGTAACTTGGATATTCTGTTACTTCTTTTCCCCCATGGATTTTCAAAAAGTTCAGGTCCTTATAAATGGAGTATGTGTGTGTGCGCGCGTGTGCGCACGTGCGCGCACGCAGTTTCCTAGAATCTGTGACCAAATTACTTTTGATGCTGGAAATAAAAGAGAGATTTTGGAGATGGGAAAACAAGGTATGAAGATGAGCACTTCATATGTGATGATAAAAAAAAAATCCCAAGTTGTCAGTGATGCCAAAGAAACACAGTTTTTGTTTTTTAATATTGTATTTGTTGCTAGACATATAGTGCAATTCTTTCCTTTTTCTCTACCTTTATACATGCAAATATCCCAGATTTCTAAAGTGGTAAGTTTTAGAAGAAAATAGGGTTAGAGTAAATCAGTTGTTCTGAAACCTGGATTTTCATTACAATTCTTTTAGGAACTTAAAGAAAAAAAGTGTGCATTTCTGAGTCCCACTGCCAGACCAGCAATTTAGAATGGGGAAGGTTGGGTGGTATAAGTCAATATGTTATGAAGCATTCCAGGTTGTTCGAATTATCCATCAGGTTGGGGACAACTTTGATCATGGGCTTTGATGTTTCCTTCCATTCTGAGATACTAACCTGCACATTCTCTTTCTTTTGTCCTGTGATTATGACAAGAATGAAATAGTTACTTTCCATTGACATTGATCCCCACCTATGTGTGCAATTTTAGCCCAAAAGACTGATAAATTTCCAGCACTTGGTGTTCTGTAGCTGGAGGCTGAAAAACATGAATTTACTTTTGGAGCTTTTGCTTAAGAAGTCACCTTAATTTGACAACAACCCAGGTACCTGTTACCTATAGTTTCCTGGCAAGATGAAGGTGTGTGGCATTGTTTTAAATTGTACTTTAGAGTATCTTATATATTGAAATATTTCTGCTGATCCCTCTGCCTTTAGTATCCCCACTTAACTCCATCTTCTAAACAGCTCCTTTTGTATTTCTTACAAATTCAGCATCAGCCATGTGATCAGTATCAGTATATGTGATTTGTATGTGACATTGGCAAATTGATTCTAAGTCTTAGTGTTACTGACCTTGTCTTAATATTCTATACTTTACATGGATTCTAATGATGGTGATAAAGGGGTACACACACACACACACACACACACACACACACACACACACAAACACACCAACCCCCTCCCCCTCAAAAAAACCCCAACCCAGATAGCAGTAGGTCTGAATCTTAGAGCTGTGGTTGATACTATCATTTACAAAAATACAATAAATAAATGTAATATCTTAGTATAATATTACAATAAATAGTTTATATAAATAAAATATATATAATGCTATAGCATATATAGTGTATATACTAGATATATGTAATATACAGGTATGGTATATATATGTATTATGTATTATATACATCATATGTAATATGTCATATATATATATATATATATATATATATGTATATATATATATTATTTAAACGAAATTCAAGAGCATATCTGTACCCCAAAAATAATTATTTATATCTCAAAAGATATTATAGCATTCTTGATTTGGTTTGCTTCTGTTAGAGTTAAATATATTTTATTGAGAGAGAAAAAATACTTGGTGATTATTTTAAGAATGTAATTTCCTGTGAAAATTACATCTTAGTGTTCCATTTCCCTCTTGCTGGTTTGTGACATCAGTGTTATTTTTCATGGTCATCCAAAGAATAGCCCTGAATCTGCAGATTAATTCAGAGTTTGTGTAATTTCCTTGTGCAAATGTCTTGTTAGGTATTTTTTTTTCTGTTTTATGTAAATGATCCAGATGGCAACAATTCTTGTGAGATAAATAATATAACGCAATTTGGACAACAACGTACATGATTATATCTATATCTGATGTTGAAAAAATGAAAGTAGTATGATATATTGTGATACAACTTAAACTTTTGAAAACATAAGTACTTTTTCTAAGTGTGAATTATCATTTGGGCAAGTACTTCTTTTTTGTTGTGGAACAAATTTTGAATCTAGATTTTTGAATGTAGATTCTCATTTGTAATATAGGGAAGATAAGAGCTACCTTTCAAGGGTGTCTTAAAGCCAAGAGAAAATATCTGTAAAGTGTGCGCCTCAGTTAATTCAAGTTCTTTGTTATTATAGTCTTAAAGTCAAAACAATAAAATCACCACAGTCATAACCAAATATATATACTGATGCTCCTCAGCTTACAGTGGGGTTATGTACTAAAAAAACTCATTTTAAGTTCCAAAATTCTAAATAAAAAACACATTTAAGATACCTAATCCACCAAACATCATAGCTTAGACTAGCCTGCCTTAATCTTGCTCAGAACACTTACATTAACTTACAGTTAGGCAAAATCATCTCAATGCTACTGTCTATCATCGTAGGAGAGTATTATTCAGCATATCATTAGCCCAGGAAAATTCAAAATTCAAAATTGGAAGTCGAGTTTCTACTAAATGTGTGTCACTTTCACACCAGTGTAAAGTTTTAAAAGATTATAATTAGAAGACTGTTTGTATTTGACTTATCACATAACCACATATATATGATTTTCTTTATAATCAAAATTACTTAAGTTCATTAGGTTTTTGGAGAAAAATAATTTATCTCAGACATGTTTTCTAGAAACTTGACCTATTGCTTCATCAAGACCACAAGTATAACCCTTCTCTTTACCCTGGCTTCAGAGTTTGCACAGTGTAATTCTAAGGTTGTGATGTTTTTCTTTCTTAGACGCTTCCCTGTCAATAAGCTAAGTTCCTGCTGGCCTTGACCCTCAGCGACTCTGAATGGTATAACTTTCTGTAGTCCGATTTTTTTCTTATAGAAAAGTGCATTTGTCCTCATTTGTGACCCACCTCATGAACAGGCTCCACTACCATATATTACAAAGGTCTGGTAGGCCATCTACACATGCCACTTGTAATAAAGTCTTAAAATGCTTCCTGCAGACTAATTTGACTACCATGTATACACAATCACTCTATGATAAGAAGAAAACAACACTCAATCCCAGTAGGGCAGCAATGCATTTATTTCTACTCAAAGATAAAAACTTCAATCACCATTCATAATAGCTGTTTAACTGAGTTCAATTATAGAATTAAACGAACTGGTCTATAAGAGGTCATGCTAACATATTCTTGAATCTGTTTGCTAATATTTTACTGCCTTATTTCTCTGTTAATCCTATAGGAGGAATCACCTGGAGTGATTTGTAAGGTACCTCTATGTACACTCTGCATGACTGCTTTCCCACTTTTGTTTGACCTGCTATCCCATCTATTACTGTTTATAGATTACTGCTTCTTAACTATCATTGTAGGACACATAACAAAGGTATTTACTGTAAAAGGTGACAATAATAGGTCATTGGATCAAATGGAAATGTGTACTTTGGACTAGAAATATAATTAGTTCAGTGATTTTTAAAGGATAACTTTATATTTTATTGCAGGTTATTTAAAGAAACAAAAAAATAACATTCATATGTTTGGTAACAGTGATTATTTGATGGTGAGTTAGAGATGAATCTTTAGGTAATTTAGATGAACACATGTTAAGTGAATGAATGATGTTTATAAACTTTGAATTACTTTGATAAAATTTGGTAAAATTAAACTTTAGCTACATTGTTAACTTAGGTGACAAAAATAAGTTGATTAATCTAAAAATTTATAATGTTTTAGAGGTGCTGACATGTACACATATGCCCTCATTGGGGTAAGCTTCTTCATAAATATGTGTCTAATTAATCCATTACTGAACTCAAGACACTGTATCATAGGCATTAGGATACACAGGCCATATGACAAGTGGTAAATCCATATTGAGATATACAAATTAACCAGTCAATTAAAATATAGAGATATGTTATGAGGAATATCCACAGACTTGAAACTATAAGCCAAGAAGCCAAGACCTTAAACCTTTTATTTTTAAAATATGCACACAACCTAACTACACAAAAGTGTATTTTTATACTTCCTGCTGAAGTTGGAATTTATGCATTATTCAAGAGCAAGAATAAAATCCATTCTTGAGGACAGATTTAGGACAGTGCATTGAGGATTATAGTTTTGAGCAGGATATGTATAAAGATCTTGATAGAAGAGGTCTGGAACAGGTGGTTTCATATATTCCTTTGTGATCAGGAAGAAAGTGCAATGTTTTTCATTTGGCTCCAAGTCATAAGGAACACACACACAAACGTGCACACACACACACACATGTGCATCGAAACACACACGTTTGTTTTGAATTCTTTGTGCTTGCTCTCCATTTGAATACTTGTCTGTGGCAACCAAATTCAAGGAAAGGCTAAAAGACAGAATAATTATGTTTTTTTAGGAATCTTGTGCTCAATTCCCATCTTCTACTCTTTGAGTATTTCACCATCCTCTGTGGTTTCTCTAAATATTCATACAACATTGCAAGGGGTCTGTTCATTAAATTTCTCATGATTCTCAATATAAATGTAAAATAAATTTGTTTAATTATGGAACTCTGACTGATTTAAAAGAAAATGTCTAAATGTTTAGGTACAAAACGAAACACATTCTCATCAGCATCCCTTAAAGAACACTTCTTCTAATGCTATTTTGGTTTAAGACATCCCCTTTCATTTCGTTTAGTAAGCTAGAATCTTAGCAATATGTTCTATTTTGTATTCTTTTCTCACACTCAGTGGCTGACTATGTCTTTCAAAGTCAGCTTGGAATCCTTAACAACTCTACAACTCTCTATTTCTTACCATCTGCTTTAAATACATTGCTTTCTTCTGTTTCAAGAAGTGGCCCTCACCACAGTGAAGACTTTGGGGGTTCTTTCCTTGATATCTTCAACCAGGGGCCAACCTCGTTCACAACTGGCTCACAATCTTAACTCCAGAAATTCCAGTTCAGGAATGCCCATCTGCTACCCAGCTTGTGCACACATTATTGGTCTGAAATAAATAACTCAGCATCTACATTTTAAGGGCACATTTTGTTAATGCAATTCCGAGCCTATTCTGTGAGGAACCATCATAGCCATCCTTGGTAAACTTGCCCTCTACTTCAACTGCACTTAATTCTTTAAAATAGCAGTTTATTTTCCCAGTCAGCTCCCAGTAAAGAGACGAAAGGTTTCAGCGCTACTCAATTCAGACTCATTGGTAGAAGGATTAATAGTGACTAACAATGCATTTCTGAGCTTTCGTGGCTACCATTATACCCAGGGCTCAAGATCTTCTTTCATTAGTGAGTAATCAAAGGTAATTGAGGAGATTCTAATCAGGGATCAGAATCCAAAACACCTGCATCTCCTCACAGTGTAGTTTCCTATTCTAGATACTACTGACTCGAAAATATTACTCAGTGATACAATGGATACAATGGGTAGATTGTCTTTTCTTTTGCTTACAATCTTACAGAATATACTAACCTCTGGATTATTAGGGACATTTCTATATGTTACTGGGGGTGATGAGGGAAGTGTAAGTATCATCCAGCCAATGAAAGGAGGTCTTCACACTGGAAGCAGATGATGAAATCCATGTTCATGCCATGGTTTCTGTTTTCCATGGCCATGTGCTCTGTAGCTTTTTCCACCTGACTGTAGAATTCTCAGGCTTTTTTTCATTCTTGACTTTTGGACTGCTAAGCGGAACCCCACTGAGATGTGCAAGTCTCTGTGGTTCTGCCATAAGGCTTCTGTGTGTTGACTTCTGATTTGCCTATTACTCATCAAATATTGTTGCTTCACATTGGGGTAGGACATTATGTTAGGTACGCAGTCATCCCTTTACTCTTTTGGTTGTGAACACAATATATTCTGTTTCTAACATCTTTTATTTATTTTAGTACTTTAGTCAGGAATTGGCTCTTGATCACTCTTATTAAGGACTCAGTTTTATAAAGTACTCCCTCTTTTCTGCCAGATCTCTCTAGTTGTTCAAATGCATGTCTCTTTTCTCAGTGGGAGGAAACCTAGATTTCACCTAATTCTCCATTGCTTCCCACTCCATGGTTTATGGCGTGCACTGTAGGCTGTGAGTCTTTCAGGCTCTTGGCATTGTTGTGCAAAAATTGATCTCAGTAACAGCCTAGCTTTCATAATAAAGTTGTATCTGTTTAGAATTATTATCTCTGCTAAATAGGAAAAAGAATCTGTTTAGAAATATGCTGTTTCCTAAGAAGCAATGAATGCTACTGATTGGTTGGTTTGAGGGACACCAGAAAATATGAGAGTTTCAGGATATACCATTCTCAGACATTATATACATTTCTCAGACATTATATACATTTTATGTTAGTGCCCCTGGGTGGACGTCCATTAATGCCAGGGTTCTTGTCCCAGCATTATGAAGGGTTCAGCAATCTGGAGAAAGGAGTTGCGCGTAGATTCAATAAGGAGTTCAAAGATGAAAGATAATTTTGAAAGGCATTGGGGTTCAGAGGAACTTCAGCTAACGGAGCTAAAGACTTCCCCTTGACTCAAGACCCAGTGCTTTTTATTAACACAAATTGTCCTAAGGCAAGGTGGAGATAATACACTTCAAAGGGTAGGGTGTCAAAGGGTAGGGTTTACAGAAGGGTAGGGTTTACACTTCAAAGGGTAGGGTGTCAAAGGGTAGGGTTTACAGAAGCATTGTCAGGTTGGGGAATAGCCTACAGCTATTCAGGTGTTTGGCCAACAGGAGGCAATAACATGTAGATTAAGAAGCCCTGAGCTGTCTGGCAGTTAAAAATCCTATTCAGGTTTGGGGGAGATGCTTTTTAACTGTTCCAACAGGTAAACTACATATGTGGCTCAGCCCTTGTTGAGCTCCCCAAGCTTCACCAACCTTTTGATGAAACTCTTGTAATTATAACATGTTGGAATTGGTTCCCGGCAATTTTAGGATATTTTTTTGCCAATAAGTAATAGGAATTTTGTCTCAAATTGGTTTAATCCACAATAAAATATATGCTCTTGCCTGAAAGAAGTCTAGAGTGGGACAGTCTTCAGGGGTGGTTCTTTCAGCAGTTTAATGGCATCTTTGAGGATCTGACTCTTTCTAATCTTCTCTTCTGTTAGTTCATTCTCAGACTGGTAGTGATGATACTATTATAATTAACCTAATTGATGATACATTATAATTAAGCTAATTATTAATAACAGGAAAGGAGCAAAGAGAAGGCCATTACACTTTCTGAATTTCATATTTCTCACCTACTTAGTGGAGAATATAATGATTTAGCATTGTCACAGAGATCTGATGATATAATATATGAAAATTTTAAACTTCTCTAGGGCTATTAAGCACCATTTATCTCAATATCACAAATAATTTTTCATTGTAGGGGTTTCTGAAATAAAGTTACAAATATGAAAGTAATGCTAAGTGTTTTATTTATGTAATATTTTAATTTTGGATGTATCGATGTAATGGAATAACATGGAATCAATGTTTAATCTAAAAATGGTATCATTCATCCTGGGTTTTTATATAAAGAACATTTAAACAATGTACCTTTCTAAGCTAGAGAAGATACTACCCAACTCTTATCCCTAGATCGCCAGCTCGGCAAATTAGAAATCTATACCTCTAAAGACGGAAACCTCTTTGTGAATCTGTTTCACAAGTATTATGTTATTACAGGTCTGAGTGAGGGTTACCAGGTAGTGTTAGATGCAAGGAAAATTGCCTCAATCTTTTGTGCCCATAGTTTTGAACCCTCTGCTCCCCAAATCCTGCCTACAGTGGTATGTATCATGCAGGATAGAAGCCATGGCCAAGCACAGCTGTGCTCCAACTGAGCATGCAAAACTCCCTGTGGAGTTTGCTCACTACTGATTTTACTTCTGTCTTTGTCAACATCGTTTCTTCCTTTTAGAACATATAATCAACTATTAGGAAAATGATAATGAAAATAGTTGTTCTAATGTGGTAAAATATCTTCTTGCACAAAGGAAGGAAACAACATTGAAAAATGAGGCAAAATAAACTTCTGGTAGCAGCAAATGAAGGAAACAGCTGCAGCAAAGATGGTAATAAGAGAGAAAGCATAATTAAACCAGATGTTTTGAAATGTATAATTTTAAATGATATACAACATTGATTTAAAATATAAATGTAAATAAAAGTGGATGGATTGGAAGCATAATTAAAACCAGAAGAAACAAAAATAAACTTGGTGAAAACTAAATTACAATGATAGACAATAACTGACTTTGCTTAGCCAACAAAATATTAGCTAGTGAAGATTTTTCTTGATTTTAATTTTACTACTGCTTCATCAAGCACGCATTTAACAGGGTCTCAGTAGGCAGTTTCATTGACAAACCTTAGAGAAAATGAAACAAGGAAAATGTGTTTTCTTAATATTTTAAAACACCGTTCAAGTTACTGTAATACTCTCAAAAAATTCTGCCTAGGAGACTCTCAGCAATGAGACTAATTTAACAACTTTAATCTAACCCCAGTTTTCTCTACTGTCGCATCTCACCCTAAATTCTTTTCTGACCTGGACTAACAGTTTCCTTTCATTCTGAAACCAAATCCAGCTGTATTACCTGGGCAACCACAGGCCATATCTTTCTCCTCTTAATCTTGAGACTCCCTCATTTTCATGTTAGTGGCATCCCCTGCTGTCACTTTATTGTGTTAACTGCTGTCGAGACTGGTACTTGTCACTCTTCCACATATACTCCTGCCGAGGCTGTCCACATCAGGGATGGTCGCTAAGGCAAGAGGCAATGACTGAAACCATTGCAAGAAGAGAGGGCGAGCACTTGGGAGAACAGCAGTGGTTGGAAGGTTGGCTTTGCTCCAAAGGAGGTGAACATCACATGGCTGCAACCCTGGGACAGCCTTGAACAAGCACTGGTTTCTGGCATGCATTTTGCTATTGGACATGTTATATTTAAATCAGCTACAGTCCTAGAATATATAAGCTCTGCTCCAAAACAGCTCTCTCTTTTAGAGAAACTGACCAAGTCTCAATCATATCTCCCAAAGAATATGATACAACATTAATAGTACCACAACTTTGAATATTTCAAGTCAATAGAATGGTGAAGACTTTATTTTATTGCTAAAACCAGACAAATATTTGACAGAGTAAATGGAGGAAGCCATTTGGAAGCTGTCACTGCAAACTTGAGTTAATGGAGTGGCACAATTGAACTATTACAAATTTACACCCAGAGTAAGTTTATAGAGGTCTGACTAAGTGATGACATGGAGAAGACAATGTGATGGAAAGATTGGTGTTGTATGTTATATTTGAAAGTTGTTTAGAGAGTAGATTCTAAGAGTTCTCATCACAAAGAAAAAAAAAAACAACCTACATGAGATGTTGGATGTCAACTAAATTTATTGTGGTATGTGGTATGTGTATGCTTTAAACTTATACAGTTCTGTATGTCAATTGTTTCTCAATAAAGCTGATAAAAATAAAGAAAGAAGAATTTAGTATTTATTGTACTTACATTTCTCGAGAGAATGACTCACACAAGGACACAGAACAAACATCGACTGTGATGCCACAACCAGCACGGCTAGGGTTCAGGATCTGAAGAAGGGACCGACGCACAAATGAAAGCACTAGACAAGGAATATGAATTTAGAAATCATGGGGGAGCCAGGTGGAAACATCCCTCTAGTAGAGAAGCTCTCCTAAGCTCTGGACCTGCCAGCTTTTTATTCACTTGAATACACATTTGCCCTTTAGGAATGCAAACAGGCATATCAAAGGTAAAGTTTGGTAAACAGTAAAAAGATGATCAGTTTAGGGGATTGCCTTGAGCCATTTGGCCAACAGCAAGGCAATATTATGCTGATTTTCAGCCCTGCTGAATATCAAAGTCCATTAGCCTTCTAGTGGGACTTCTCACATTAATATGCTAACTGCTATTGGTCTTTGCCTCCAGCAATCGATGGTAGAAGACAGGAGTGAGAGGAGAGTCAGAACCTTTACTGGGATTTCCACAGGAACATCAAGGCAAGCCTTTGGTTCTAGGGGCTGTTACTAGTTGTCTGGTATGGGAGGGAGAATATTGGCTTGGTGTGTGAGATTGAAATAAAAAGGGTTAGATATGAAAGGCTTTCTTATATGTATGGTGCTATTATCTTTAGGAATTATGTAGCCCAGGAGGGGCTGTTTCTCCTTGAGTCTGCAGGTTCCCAAATGCCAGACCATTAAAAAATGAAAAATAAGAAATGGTGATTAATGTTATTGGCCCTGTGATGAATGGATGTCAAATACACAGAGTCTGAGAAAACATAGAGCAAGAACACTTACTTCTCTAATAGCCTCTACTCTAATTATAACTGTATTGCTGCTTCTCAGGGGTGATCATAATTTTCAGGAAGCACACATATCAGAGACCTCCTAGCAGAGGCTGGGGAGGTGAACCCATTAGGAGCCGAGCACAGTGGAATTCTGGAATCTCACCAGGGTCCTCTCCACAGATAACAGGACAAAAACTTCAAATGGCATCCTTGTGATAAATGTTAACACAGCACAAATGATTATGTATCTCCTTTCTTCTTGTGTGACATATATCATTAGAGTTACTTTATTTTTGTTGAAATGCTTTGGTTCTAATGACTTCTCATGAATCTTTTATTTTGTAAGTGGTAGAACTTTATTTTGTAAATACATAGTGTGTTTAGGACTTTACAAATAGTGATTTATTTCATTTGGGTTACAAACACATTAGGCAGGCATCATTCTTATTTCGCAGAAAGGGAACAAAAGTGAGACACAGGGAACAATAAACACATAGCCCAAGGTCACATGGCCAGTAAGTGGGAGATCTGAAATCTGAGCTTAGGTCACCAGGCTCCAGATTGTGCTTTTGAATTTTTCTAACATTGTACATTAAGTACCTTATGGGTAATTAATTAATTAACTAGGAGTACCGTATTTTCCGGTGTATAAGACGACTGGGAGTATAGAAGATTTTCCTGGGTTAAAAAGTCGTCTTATATGCTGGAAAATATGGTACTAATCCTATGGTCTTCATAACAACCTTTTTGTTGTTGTTGTTGTTAATCCTGACCAGAGGATATTTTTCCATTAACTTTTAGGGAGAGTGGAAGAGAGAGGGAAAGACAGAGAGAAACATCAATGTGAGAGGAACATTGATTGGTTGCTTCCTGCAGGAGCCCTGACAAGGTATGTGCTCTTGACCGGAATGGAACCTGGGACCCTTTGGTCCACAGGCCGATGCTCTATGCAAACTGTCTGGGTTATATCAACCTTTTCAGTCAGGACCAAAACCTACAGGGAAAGTACTGAATCTCTGTCTTTAAACTATCTAATGGTCTTGTCTCTCTCTCTAGTCCTTTCATATTGGTACAAATATTCACTAATCTTTTAAAAGTGGTTATTTTTGTGTTTTTGTGATAGAATGACATTAGGGAAAAAGGGAGACTCATTTTTAAAATACACGTACATGTATGCTTACATTTAATATGTATACATCACTATATTTATAATAGGTAATTGTTATACTTACGGCAAATATACCTTTCAAAATATATACCATCATATGAATGACCTATTATGTGTGTGACTGTTGAAAATTTACTGCTTACATGCTGTTTGCTGTCTCCTCTGGCTGTAAGGTTACAATGGGCTCAGTGGATTTCTGTTATCTCTCACACTCAGAAGTAGACCATTTGTAAGTTGACTATTCCCTGCCAAGATATGGTCGGAAGTATGGCTAATACTCATTTCCAAGGCATATAAGGAGTCTGATATTTAAATCTCTTCCTGTGTATAAATAGGAAATAAAACAAGAATTATGACCATTAAATTGGCCAAAAGTTTAATCTTGAAAGGAAAGATGCAATATTGGTTTGCTGTTATTTGCATGTTTTCCTACCGAAATGAATTTAAGCCTAGTGTTTCACAACTGATACAATAAAAAAGGAAAAGTCTTGAAAGAATATGCTTTCAAAGCCCCTTGAGGTAGAATCTAAATTGGAGAGTCGGAGAAAATAGAATATAAAATATTATTTGTAATTGTTTTTACAGAACAAATTAAAACATGTAAACAATACAAGAATGTAAAGCAAAAAATATCTTACATATTAATGTATATCTTTCTTTAAAATTAATCTGAAGATGGTCAGAATGAAAGAGTGAGAACTAGCTTATATTACAACAGCTATAACAAAATTCTGGTGTGTTATATAATAATGTAAGAATGAACACTATTTGTCTGCAGTGATCTGACATCACCAACCAATAAACGTTATTTAGGTGAAAACTGTTCAGGCATATGAGCCCTAGCTTACCACATGGTAGAATACTTATGTATGGGAAATAAAATTATTAATGTCTCCCTGCTTATGCCTACTTAAAAAAAAAAAGCCAGTGATTCACTCAGAAAAACACAAAACTGGAATGCAAAAGCAGACATCTTACTCTGTTCCTGGGATTAGCTGCACCTAAAGGTGTTGTGATGGGTCCTTGAGATTCTAAATTGCATATCTTTGCACTGAAAAGTGACACATTTCCTTGTTGCTCACTAAAGTTATTATTTTGGTTATAAAAAGTTTATAAAAATCTAATAGGAAATAAGTCATCTAAAGATGCGTTGTATAAAGACATTCAAGAATAAGAGACAGACCTCCAAAAACAACAACTCCAACAAAAACACACACACAGAAAAACACAGTGAATCACACAGGGACTTTTAAAGTAGTTCCTGTTGGCTTTGAATGGGTCCTGATTTGAATAAGCACACTATTCTGCTTTGGGTTTTCATTATCTTGTGACTGAAGACACTGCTGAGAATTCCATTAAATGTAAAAACACATTGTGTCTTAATTTTGTCCTCTAGGCTACATTTCATTAGACCAGGGTGCATACGTTTCTAAGCAGACTGTGCACACAAACAAACTTGAAAACACATCACGTGGGTCCATCGTTTGCTGACATGGTTCTTAACTTTTTCTGTCTGACTTCTTTCATTTAGATTTATTTAATAGTTTGTTACTTTACCATTTCTTTCATAATACAGGTTGCTTTTGCAGAAACATGACTGAAATATTTTGAATCATATGCATCTACAATCACAAATATTCTCCTTAAATTTGCTCTACTTAATTTCTCAACAGTTATTTCATGATTTTAGTCATTTAAAAATTAGAAAAATTGCCTTTTGAGAGAGTTTTTAAAGCAAGCTGTTAAACATTATTCAATCAAGACTTATTGTCTTGATTCCTTTCTCTTATCACATCCTTGAAATTAACTTTGTCTATCTTTGTCTTCTGAAAGGCTACCGGCATAAAGTTGAGACAGCAATATTTTATCTTAGGTCAAGTAGCAAAGCACACTCCAAATGAATTTATAAGTAATTACACAGTGCATTTTTGGGGAAGGAAAATTATACATTCATTAAATGACAAATGCTCTATTTGTCTAAAAATGCCATAGCACATTATAAATTTCCAACCTTCATAACACGTTTAAACACTTTATACAAATCATACATAAAGTGCTAGGAAATTTATGTAATCTTATATTTACTGCAGCAATAGCCAATTCAAAGTATTCCACATCAGAACACACAAGTTTCTTCTCTCTCTGTAGCCTCATGACCACTTTCAATGATGAAGCCAAGATTTAGTATCATTTTAAAAATGCTATCTGCTATTATTCACAGTTCTTGAATAAAAAGATACATTTTAATTTCCTGAAATGTAAACATTTGTCTAAAAAAAAACAAGTACATAGCCAATACACAAGATGTCTATCAGTATTTCATACACATAATTTTCCTTTCATTTATACTATTATAATAGAAAGCTGGACTTATTCCCGATTATTTTTTCAAAGAGTTAATTTTATGCTTTTATCAAAGTCATGTTTAAAATATGTTTTATTATTACAAAATTTTTATATAAAAATGCAAAATAGTGCTATTTAATTTTCTTTAAAAATACATTACAATGGCAAAATTTTCAAAAATCAGTCACTCTGGCATTTAATAACACTTCTGCCACTAGAAGACTTTGAAATACATCTGCTAAATGCCTTACCTAAGTCTTTTCATTTTCTTTAGCCTTTATGATATATTTAGGCAAGTTTTCATTACTTCAGTTTCTAAGGGTTTCACCAATTCACTGTCTATAATACTAATCCATAAAAATTAAATAATTTCAAGGCCTCTGAAATATATGTTTTGTTATGCTTCATTGAGAGTTTTTTTAATAGCCTATAATACTTAGATTAGCTTCTATAGGTTCATTGTGATATCAAGAACATGTCTATTTGAATCATACATGTAAATAATATAATCCTATCTAATAAAAGAGTAATATGCAAATTGACCATCACTCCAACACACAAGATGGCTGCCCCCATGTAGACACAAGATGGCCGCCAAAAGATGGCCAGTAGGGGAGAGCAGTTGGGAGGGACCAGGCCTACAAGGGAGGGCAGTTGTGGGCAATCAAGCCTGCAGGGGAGGGCAGTTAGGGGTGACCAGGCCTGCAGGGGAGGGTAGTTGGGGGGGACCAGGCCTGCAGGGGAGGGCAGTTAGGGGCAAACAGGCTGACAGGGGAGCAGTTAGGCATCAATCAGGCTGGCAGGGGAGTGGTTAGGGGGAGGTCAGGCTGGCAGGCAGAAGCAGTTAGAGGCAATCAGGAAGGCAGGCAGGAGAGCAGTTAGGAGCCAGCAGTCCTGGATTGTGAGAGGGATGTCCGACTGCCCGTTTAGTCCCAATCCTACCGGGATCAGGCCTAAACAGGCGGTCGGACATCCCTCGAGGGGTCCCAGATTGGAGAGGGTGCAGGCTGGGTTGAGGGACACCTCCCTCCCCCCGTGCACGAATTTCGTGCACCAGGCCTCTAGTGTATACATAATGATGTAAATATATATATTGTGTTTTTGAATAAAAATAATGGAAAAAATATTTTAAAGTTATATATTTATCACTAGAATCTTACAGAGTATTGGGATCTTCTTCAAACAGAAGACATCCTCCAGGGGTTTCCCTCAGAAAGGGTTGATGAAATGAGAGATATTGATTGTGGGAGGTCAGCATAGCAGGGCCATTTCGGAAAAGCTGTGACACAGTAACTTCCCGAAACCCAACAGCCACTGTTCTTCATATGGGAAATGTATGTTTAGTTGTCTTCATTGCTCTTGTTCAATTGGTTAGTATTTATTTCAGAGGAGAGTACATGAAACAAATTTTTCACAAATTACCTAAAAAATGGCTCAAATTCAGATTTCTAAAGAGAGACTTAATAAATCATTGGCTCTACATATCCAGGTTATATAATCCAAACGGAACTTCACAAACCTTTAATTTAATACTTCTTAAGGGTTGCTTGTGTTAATTAAAAAAAAATACTATCACACTTTTTCATTTTCACCTTCCTGGTATAATATTTGTGAAATCATAATGTTGTCTTGAGGAAACTTGATATTTGGCACTAAAATATATTTTCTATGTCAGACAAAATTGTCAGGCAGAAGATGAATGACCTAAATCTGAGCATTCTTGCAGCAGGAAAGCTTAGCGCCTTCTTATTTCTATTCTTGAAGGAAGGAAAATTCCCAAAGGTAGCACAGATAGAAAATAGCGAAGACTGTGTCTACTTTTGTTAATGACCAAACTTCTTATAAACCCCGTTGGCCCTGTTCCTGGCAGTACAGTATGGTTGTATACTGACAGGTTCACCATCTCGCTCAGAATCTCAGAGAAAGAACAGAGCTGTTCACCTTGACTCATAGACCTTTCTCATCAGGTTTAGCTTCAGGAAATATCGGACCAAAAATGTTTCACAGATTGGCCATAAAGGTTTAGAGAAGAAACTCTTTATTTTTCTGCCCTGTATAGTTTACTTAATAAGACAGAAAAATATAAGATTCTGTGAAATAAACTCTGAGGGGAAAGCCACAATACCATTCTTTTGACCTTATTTTCTTTCATTCTCCCTAGCTATGTCTGTTTGTTTATTAAAATGGTAATTCCAACTTTGGTCCTTGTGTAATATTTAACCTGAGTATGGCATTCAGACAACTTTCTTAGTTCCATTTCTGATTAAATCCCAGTGACTATTAGTGCTGACCAGCTAAGTTTCCCGACGAGGTTGGGACTGAGTCCCTGACTCTGCTAAGGGGTCCTTTACCCTGAGCCAGGACGGTTCCGTGTATAGAAATGATCTCTTTCTGAATGTTCCAACACAGCATTCTGTCTAGAAAAAGTGATGTCTGAAAAGTATGGAAGCCCTTGAACTGGGAGGGAATGGATCGTGTTTCTTGGTTTCAACTGCATACCTTTGCCTACTTACACAGAATGGCTGAGAGACTTCAAAAATCTTCAAGTTCTAATACTTAAAAATGTTACACTAAGTACAAAACAGGATAGCATACTATAAAATCCACACCCTTCTCACTCAAATCCACTCTGCTTATTTATCAAACTTAATTGCCACTCTGAGATACTAGCAAACTCTCTCAAGATCACAAAGCCCATGTGTGGCAAAGAGAACAAAAGGTTCTCTACTTCCAGGTCCCTGGTTTTACCACAATAATGTTAACACTATATATCTTTTGGATAATCATTCCTTAACATAACTTCTCTTATTTTGAGGCAACTATTGCAAGATAAGGCATACAATTATTTAATTTATGCTAAAATTAGAAATAATTCAAGTATATTGAACATTAGATATTACACTCTTACTTACTATAGTATTTCATTGATGGAAATATTAGCAAAGCAGAATACTATTAGGCAAACTTCAGAGCTAACTAGTGAGATCAGATATCTTTTTAACAGATAAATCAAAAAAAATTATAGGACTTTTGAATGAACTTATTTGTAATAAGAGCTGGCCATGTATATTTCAATATACATTCTGATTTTTTCCAAGTTAGTGACTCTGTTTAAGGTGATGTTCAATTTGCATTCATACTTTTGAGTAGGACCAATTTAAGTGGAAGAACAACTAGTATAAAAAGTTTCATTTGACTCAGAAATGTGACCAGCTGAAAGAGAATAAATCTAGCTTTAATCACACATTGAGCCAGAGACAAAACAGCATAAATCTTAATTGCTCTGGTTCCCTAAGATGCTGATGCTCATTTAGGTCCTTTTCTAACAATCAGGACATTCCACATAGAATCTTTTGGGGACTTTACAGGACAATCATTCTCATATTGTACATTTATATAGTTTTTCTTTATGGAAAAATCAAAACATTTGTCTGCTAAATAGTTTATTCTGATTTTTAGCATAAACTCAAAAATAGAGTTTTGGGAGGAGGGGAAATTATACTATAAAGTCACATAAAGCCCATTGTCATAAAAAAGTACATAAAATAAAATTTACCATAAGTTTTTAAAGAATACAGTTGTATGACAGCAAGTGCATTCATATTGTTGGGCAATCATTGCCTGTATTCATATGCAGAAATTTTTCATCTTCCTCAACTTAGACTATGAACTCATTAAACACTAACCCCCCCCTTTTCCCAGCCCCTGGCAATCACCACTCTGCTTTGTCTTTATGAATTTGATTATCCAGGAACCTCATGTAAGTATAATAGTACAATATTTTTCCTTTTGTGATTGGCTTATTTCCCCTAGAATCGTGTCTTCTTGGTTCGTTTATGTTGGAACATGTATGAGAATTTATCTTCCTGTTCAAGACTGAATGAAATTCCATATATATAACATTTTATCTGTCCAAGGACACTTGGGTTATTTTCACCTGTTGGCTATTGTGAATAATATTGATATGAACATGTGTGTATTAATACCTTTTTGAGTCCTTACTTCAGGGTATATACCCCAAAGTGGGTTTTTTTGGTATCATATGGTAATTCTAATGTTTAATTCTTTGAGGAATCACCATACTCTTTTTAACCTGCTATCAACCATCCCACCAGGAATGCATCAGGGTTCCAGTTTCTTCACATCATTGCTAACACTTATTTTCTTTTCTTGTTTGTTTGTGTCTGTTTCTTTTTTTAAATAATAACCATCTTAATAGGCATGGAGTAGTATCTAATTATGCTTTTGGTTTGCATTCCCCTAATGAATAATGATAGGCATCTTTTCATATGCTTATTAGTCATTTTTATATCTTATCAGATAAATGTCTAGTCAAGTCCCTGGCCCATTTTTTCAACCAGCGTTTCAACCAGTGTTTATTATTATTGATTATACCTGTATTTAAGGAAATAAATGCTTGAAATGAACACAGTTTTACAAATAGAAAAGGATGGTATTTCAACACCCAAACTCTCCATTTAAATTTACTAAAAATTTATCTAATATAATTCTGAAATGTATGTTATATGTTACATTCATAGATGAACACTAAATGTTTCATATAGTCATCATAATGTACTAATTTTCAGTGATTAGCTGAACATATAAATGATGTGACAATTTTGAAGAAATATCTGGAAAAAGAAGCAGGAGAGGTGAATTCTAACCCGACCTTTACCCCTGGCCAGCTATAGCAGTTTTAGAGAATTTACTGGGCATATTTCATTTTTAGTTAATGAATATATTTATTTAAAAAAGGCTAATCTCTTACCATCCCTGTCCCTTCCCTCTGAAATTCATCAGTCTGTTTAGACAAGGCAACAGACTGAGGAATCTCAGAAGGAAGGGGTGAGGCCACAAAAGAGATTAACCAAAAACTCATATGCATATGTGCATAACCCATGGACACATATCATAGTGCAGTGAAGGCCTGGGGAGGGGGCAGAGTGGAGAGGAGGGGGTCAATGGAAAACAAAGTGGACATCTGTAATACTTTTAACAATAAAGATACATTTAAAAAGAATATTTAACTTATAAAACTGGCACCTCTCCCATTGCCTCATATGAACCCCGTCTTTGTTTATTTTTTAGACTTTTATGACAACCTTTCAGAAGTGCTATACAAAGTCTTTGTTCAGATATGTATTTGATATAAGCATCACACATTATACAATTTTAACATGTGGAATTTGGAAGTTCTTTCAATATCATGAAAATCTTTTGAGTTTCAACAAATTTTTAAGTATTGAATTAACATTTTTAAAAATAACCAATAAAACTCCATTGTATACCTTGTTAGAGACACTGGTTGCAAGTCTGGAGGCAGCCACGTAGTTTATGTCAGCATCTTTGTGATTTTTAGCCTGTAAGAAAAAATATTACCTGGTCGCCTCAACCCTTTTGTTAATTAAATTGCTTCAGTTTCAACTGTTTTAAAAATGTTATTAAGACAATAAGCAGTCAATATGCTAATGCTTATTCAATATTTACCCTTAGAATCAGACATCCGAGAAATGCCAATTCTACTTTTTGGATCATTTATATAGAAGGTTTATTATCATTGTTGTTATCATCATTATCACTGCATTATTCTTCATTTGAAAAATAGTTTTCATATTGTATAAATCAAAGTCTTAGGCTGAGACTCAAAATCAATCCCCTGCTTGTTATTGCTGTCAAATATTTGGAAAGCTATGCAATTGATTGAAGCTGGCTTGTTCATCTGTTAACTTACAAACTTCCAATGAATATTATATAAAATATTTACATACAAGCAAAATCTGAACACATATTTTGCGACGACTTTTATTTTTGCTGAAATAAGCATATCATGAAATAGCATGACATATATAATCACTTTTTACTAATTCATTCACCCTTTAATGGTTTCCAAATCATTTATAATGGCCATATTTACTTTAGTGGTTATACAAATGAAAACAAAAAGAATAATCTGGTCAATGTCTTCTTACTCAAAATGTAAAGTGAATCATATCCCAAGAAAAGAACAGATGTGTGAACCTAAGAATGGGTATTTCCCCCTCAACATGATTACTTGAGACTAGGTGCTGTCAGGGCTCTATGAGCAGCAATATGTTCATTACAGATACCCAGTCAGGGTAGCTACTACATCATCCTTTGCTTTCATTTTCCTGACTGAGCTTTGAGTAAGATAGAATTTGCTTTTCAACTCAGTTCTGCAGCTCAAAAATTCTGCTGTAATTGTTTCCTTAACACTCTGCTGGGATTCTTCATCAACTGTTAACTCAGAGGAGAAATAAAGGAACTCATGATTTTAGAAATGCATTGATAAATACCATAGAGTTAAAATAATGATTTCTGAATATGATGCCATTTTGAGAATGTTGCAATAGAAGTGTGTGCAGGATAGTGAAAGAAAATGAAGACAAAATTGGCTTTATTATAGTCAGGCCTTACTGCATTTTAAATTACAAATGAGCAGTGATTGTAATGATGCCTTATATGTACTAAATGGACTTTGTGGGTCAATTACTGCACTAAGAGGGTTACATGTGTTAGTTTACTTAATGCTCACTGGGAGCTTGGGGATGAGCAAGTCAGATTAAATAACTTCCCGAACCAATAAATGATAACCATGTAAGTAAAAAGGAATATGATGTTTGTTCTAGAGGAAAATATCTTGCTAAGCTATACAAGCATTTCTATAATGATAATTCCAGAAAAGTTAAATGTAAGTAAATTTCTAGGACTTGAACATTTCTATGCTGATTTTCAAATTGCATTTTAAATTTGTCCAAGTATGTCTTCAAAACCTGGTGGTTGTGTTATGGTTCAAAAAGCGTAAGACATTATCACCATCTTGCATGACCAATTATTTATATAAAAAATTCTAGATGATTTAAATATTATAAGTATGAGAGAAGTTACATTGTTCTCTGATTAAATATTATCATACTAGAGGCCTGATGCATGAAATCTATGCAAGAGTAGGCCTTCCTTCTCCCAGCTGCCAGCACTGGTTTCCCTCTGGCACCCGGGACTTGGGCTTTGTCTCTGGCTGCCAGTAGGTACCCAGGGCCCAGGCTTCCCTTCCAGCCACGACTTTTTCTGGAAGGCCATCCAGAAGGACGTCTGGTCTAATTACATATTATTATTACTGTTATTATTGTAGATTATTTTTAGTGTCTCTCTCAAAAAGAAAAAGTCATTAGAAATTACTCCAACCAAAGGACTTGTATGCAAGCATGTTAGCATAACCAATGGACACAGACACTGGGGAGGTGGGGACTTGCCCAGGTGGAAATGGCAGGGGGACGGGGGGAGTCAATTGGAGAAAAAGGAGACATATGTAAAACTTTAGTCAATAAATAAATTTTAAAAAAAATTTTTAAAAATAAAAAAATAAATTACTCCAAGGAATAAAATACCTAAATTAAGTTAATGACATTGCTTTAACATGTAAATTTTTATATAAACCAATACTGCTAGTTCATAAAAAATAATTTCAAATTTTCTTTTAATATTGCTATTGTATAAAATTATATTTTGTACAAATATAAGCTTCTGTACTAAAAAAAAGTACAGTTTTTCTTACAATACAATGTGTTTATTTACTATACATTATCAGAATCACTGCCACCAATATCACGGGTAAGTTTTACTTTAAGATTTGAGACATTCACATTCTCTAAAATCTATTTTAATAAGTAACCTAGAAAATACACTTTAATTTGTCATATCTTGTGATAGACATCATTTCACTTCCAAAATTGTCAGGTCTTTTATATCTCCTCTGAGTTAACAGTTAGTGAAGAATCCCAGCAGAGTGTTAAGGTAGCAATTACAGTAGAATTTTTGAGCTGCAGAGCTGAGTTGATTTTATCTATAGCATTTATTAGATCAAAGCATATAGATTCATTGGAGATCATATGAAATTTTAAAATTAGAAAGTTAACAAATCAACATTTTACCAGATTATTAAAAAATTATGCTATTGAATATAATTCTGAGTGCAAGATTACAGAATCTCAGTATAGTTAACTATAAAACTAAATCTAATGCTTTAAAAATTTAACCACCAAAAATTAAATGTGTTTAATGATTTTGAATATTAAAGTAATTCAATAATCACATTGCATTGATATGAAAAATCAATATTTTTTAAAACAAAGAGTGAGCTTTTGACAGACTTCTAAGAGTTCATGTTTTAGGATGAATAATTTTCCTGATATCATAAAAAATATGTACTAATCAACAAGAATACAATATCCCTTACTTGAATTTGAAAAATTACTCCCCTCAGTCCTGCCACAACCATCTCAATCCCCAAATGCGAAAGGCATCCTTTCAAAATCTCTCTCAGGGAAGCTCATAAGCCAGTGAACTCAAAAATACTTCACAAATAGAACCAGAGACATAGAAGCATCGAACAGATTGTCCAACCTATGAGGGAAGGTGGGGGGTGAGGAGTAAGAGGTCAACCAAAGGACTTGTATGCATGTATATGAGCATAACCAATGGACACTGATAGTAGGGGGGTGTGGGCATGTGTTGGGGGTTGGGGGTGGTTGAGGAGAGGTCAATGGGGAAAAAGGAGACTCATGTAATACTTTAAACAATAAAGAATTTAAATTAAAAAAACAACAACATTGTTAAAGCCATTTAAAAAATACTTCACAAAAAGCATTGCAAAGTGTTAGGAAACAAATATTGACATTTTCAGATGAACTTATGGTTTTTGAGAATAGAAAGGTGAGCACTGTTCAAAATAGAATGGGCAATTTAGAAAATTATAATCTATACTAGTGGCCTGGTGCATGAAATTCATGCACATTAAAAGGGAATTAATTAGAAGAAATATTTTAATATTGCGGGTATCTGGCTCCCTCCTCCCTCCTGGCAGAGTCTGCGCTGGCGCCCACGGGGATGCAGCGTCAAGTCCCACCGGGCACCGCAAGACCCAGAGTCAAATCCCTGACCACCTGCGTGCACCTCGCTGCGCACGCAGCCTCGCCCATCCACATGTGCCTCAAAATCGTGTGAGACCCAGACCCGCTGGCGCCCTCGGGGACACAGCATCAAGCCCCCGCCAGCACTATGTGGGACTCTCCTGAGTCCCAGAGTCCTGCCCTGTGGGGCCAGCACTGTGCAGGACTCCCCTGATGCACCTCCTGGTCAAGTCTCTGCTAGCACCCACAGGGACTCAGTGTCAAGTCCCCACCCACCCGCACATGCCTCACGTGCATGCAACCCCGCCCACCTGTGCGTGCCTGCCACGCACGCAGCCTCCTTGTGACATATCATTATGGTGTGAGGGCATCATGACCACAGGCTTTTTATAATATAGGATTATTCAGAAGAGAATTGGAGGACTTGAAAAATCATGAGAAACTTTAGTTTTTAACTAAGCAGAATAGACATAACAATGGATTTATTAGGTAGAATGAATGAGATACACCTGGATTGAAATTTTATTTTATTGGTATTTAAACAAACATATCAGACACAATTTGGACAGAACTCTTTATTGTTTATTCAACTGAGCTTAAAATAGTCAAATGAGTGTATTATTCCCAAGTTTGGCACAGGAGAGTTATAGTTACAAATATTCTTATGGCCTGGCTGATGTGGCTCAGTGGTTGAGCATTGACCTATGAACCAAGATGTCACCTGTTTGATTCCTGGTCGGGGCACATGTCCAGGTTGCAGTCTCCATTCCCGGAGGGAACATGCAGAATGCAGCCAATCGATGATGTTACTTTCTTTTAAAAATATATATATTTTTATTGATTTTTTTACAGAGAGGAATGGAGATGGATAGAGAGTTAGAAACATCGATGAGAGAGAAACATCAATTAGCTACCTCCTACACACCCCCCACTGGGGATATGCCCGCAACCAAGTACATGCCCTTGACTGGAATCGAACCTGGGACCCTTTAGTCCGCAGGCCGATGCTCTATCCACTGAGCCAAACAGGTTAGGGCGATGATGTTTCTTTCTCATCAATATTTCTGTCTCTTTATCCCTCTCCCTTCCTCTCTCTCTAAATATCAATAAATACATATTTAAAAACACACACAAATATTCTTATGGATCAATAGGAAGGGAAGTTACACTACAATACTACCTACATTTGAGCATGCCACTTTCTAAAATTTTATAGTGCAATTATCTCCAGTATTTATACAAGAGCAAAATCAACCAGCAGCCATTGAAGCTGTCATGGTTGTTCTGATTGCTTGTGTTTGTTTTTTGTGAAAAATAACATTCACATGACTGAGCAATAAGGATAACAGTTATACTGGAAAGATACTATTACTTCCCTACTTATTGAACTATGTACATTTGCCATTGTAAACTGTAACACACATTTTTTAAATTATTCAGAAAACCTGCCACCTTATTGCAAAATTGAAAATGTAAAGAACACATACATATTTGGCTTCAGCAATTTCAAAATTATTTTAGTACACTTTCCATGTCAAACTCCTAATAGCTTATAAACTATGGCTAATAAATTATGCTGGTACCATAGAAATTATACCCAGGCTCTCCAAAATGTGGTTATTAAAAAGTTTTTGTCATTAAAGTGTCAAAAATAATTGCATTTCCAATAATCCTATATAGTAAAAGCCTAATATGCTAAGTGTCTGGCTGTCTGGTCAGCTGTTCAACCAATCAAAACATAATATGCTAATGATTTGCTAAGGCTGCTCAACTGCTCACTATGATGTGCACTGACCACCAGGGTGCAGATGCTCCAACCAGTAGGTTAGCATGCTGCTGTGGTCCAGCCTATTGGGACAAAGTGAAATGGGCTGGACCCACCCCGGAGCCCTCCCGTGGTCCCTCCCTGGCTGGCTAACCTCCCACATCTCTCCCCTGCCCTTGACCTGGCCTGCCCCCTCTTGCAACCTGGGACTCCTCGGGGGATGTCAGAGAGCCTATTTCAGCCCAACAGTGGAATGACCAGTCACTATGACACACACTGACCACAAGGGGGGAGATGCTCAGTGCAGGAGCTGCTCCCTGGTGGTCAGTGTGCTCCCATAGGGGAAGCACCGCTCAGCCAGAAGCTGGGCTCATGGCTGGCACATGCAGAGGCAGTGGCGGGAACCTCTCCTGCCTCCGCGGCAGTCAGATATCCCCTGAGGGCTCCCGGACTGTGAGAGGGTGCAAGCAGGGCTGAGGGACCCCACCCTGAGTGTAGCAATTTAGTGTAACAGGCCTCTAGTCTATACTGATAAAAGGGTAATATGCTAATTAGACAGGGATACCTTCCAGGAGACCTTCCAGATGTCCTTCTGGACAAAGCCATGGTGACAGAGCCAAGGCAGAGGCAGTTAGGGGTGAGCAGGCCAGCAGGGTGGGGCAGTTGGGGGCAATCAGGCTGGCAGGGGGGACAGTTAGGGGTGATCAGACCTGAAGGGGAGGCATTTGGGGGCGATCAGACCAGCATGCAGAGTGGTTAGGGGTGATCAGGCAGGCAAGCAGATGAGCGGTTAGGAGCCAGCAGTCCCAGATTCTGAGAGGGATGTCTGACTGCCAGTTTAGGGATGTCTAACTGCCAGTTTAGGCCCGATCCCCTGTGGCATCTGGCCTAAACCGGCAGTCGGACATCCCCTGAGGGGTCCCAGGTTAAAGAGGGTGCAGGCCGGGCTGAGAGACACCCCCCCCCCATGCACAAATTTTGTGCACCGGGCCACTACTTAAATATAAAGCCACGTGTTTCAGTTTTTGATCTTTCCATTCTACATTTGGGTGGAAATATATAATTTAAAATGATACAAACTTGGTGTAATTTATTTTTTATTTTAAAGAAAATTTTGCATATCAAAGCACCTGAGCTCTATCTGCCTCTTTATATTGTTTTATTAAATTGAACATTTGTACAATTTTATGTTCATATGCAAAATACATCTTTCAGAAGACTAATGATGGTAGGTGAAAATGATATCACTTCACAATAACACAAATACTTGGGAATGATAATATACAATAAGTTCATATTTTTATTGTGTAAATATAGTCACCCTGAGTTTGCTGTTATTAGTCATCAAAGATTTTGGTAATGCACTGAATATTCAATGCATACTCTTCTTTTCCCATGCAATGCTCTTGTTTTTTAACTGTGTAAGAAAGAAAATAATAGCTTTGCTAATAAAAATGGTGGGGTGCAACAGGGAAGAAAAAACATTGATTGGTATTCTTTACATAGTAGTTACTAGTTTAACAATCAAACAAATTCATCAAGCTAGTAATACGCCTCCACCTCTTCTTTTCTCATTTGAAAATTGTCAAGATACTGTGTCATGTTGATATGACATAAAATTACATTTGGACAACCTTCAAGGTTATTTTGAGTTCTACCAATTTACCAATAATGCTTTGGCTCTACTTCTAAAAAAGAGAGGTTGTGCTCAAAAGAAATACTTTAATATGGCTAGAGCCATTATTAACTGTATAACACTAACATGAGTTTTTTAAAGATTTTGGTATGCATAGTTTTAACATTTTTTTTAAGTAGTAGGTGATGATCACAGAAAATGAAACTGAATAGACACAAAGTTGAAGGTGGAATGCACAATATTAGAATGCACTTTATTTAATACATATGTGTTTTTTTCCTTCCACATTAGATAGTTAAATAAAACAAGAGATATGGTGGATTTCTAGACTT
Organism: Eptesicus fuscus; assembly: GCF_027574615.1. Lineage (NCBI taxonomy): Eukaryota > Metazoa > Chordata > Mammalia > Chiroptera > Vespertilionidae > Eptesicus > Eptesicus fuscus. The sequence continues at coordinate 12,699,408 of NC_072475.1, forward strand.
GTATGGAAACCTATGTCACTGATCCAATGATCATATGTGAATAGAATTTGGTTTTCAAGGGGCTTTTATAACTAGTACAACATAAAAACTTATATTTTGTAATTGCATAATTTTGAATATTTTTCTGCTAGCATTGATTATTAGTTGTATATATTTAATTTAGATGTAAAATATTTAAATTATAGTGTTTTGTGTGATAATATTATTTTATATAAAAAGTTCATTCATGAGACCATAAAATTCAATGCATTAAACTAGTGGAGAAATCTCTATAATGTTCGATATCTGTTATCAGATTTTAACCTTGATAATAATAGCTGCCATTTATTGAGTTTCCTGTGTATGTGGTACCCTTGTTAAACCCTATACAAGAATATTTAATTTTAAATCTCTCAATTTGATGAGGTGAATAAAGTGATTATTCCCATTGTACAGGTGAGCAAAATAAAGAATAAATGAGTTAGTCACTGACCCAGGATAAGTGTTAGGGCCATGGTCCCAGAAATAATGTGGCTACACATATTCATGTGACTGCTGGTGAAATAGTGAATTGTGAGACCTCAATAGAGAGTGGCATATAGAGGAGGATTATACTCATGTTTGAGTAGGGAGTCATGGAAGGATGGCATTCGATATAAGTCTAGTGTTTTAGAAAATTATAGCCATAGTGAAGAATATATCAGAGAGAGAGACACTAATGGATGCAATTGTAGGTAAAAATAGACTGCCCAAATGAGAATAGACAGAGTCCATTTATTCAGAGCTTCATATAGCAAGGGAATCAGCCACCATCCCTTGCATTTGGCAGAGACTCAAAGGCAAGCAGAGGAGTGGGAAAGCTTTATAGTAAAAACAGGGAAGGTTTCAGATGAGCTCCAATTATAAGTTATTGGCAGTAAAAAGCTGGAGGAGGCCTAATGTGAAGTAGGACATCCTGGTGCTTAATTTAGGGAGCAATGGACTTTCTATGATTAGTCCTGAGTTGAAAGCAAGGAGAAAAATAAGAAAGATGACAGACTGACAAATTCTTGACCCTTCCATCTTGATTGCTACAAAGGCTGTGTATTCAAAGGTGGTGGGGTCAGTGGTCAATTTTCATATATGGTTTAATCATTGTCTATTTGTATATTCAGTGCATCAGGCTCTCCTTTTAGCTATTCATGTGTGAGATGTTTACCAATTAAGGGAATGTGAGAGATCCAGATCTTATTTGCTTGTGAAGTGTTCAGTTGTCTCCATAGTAACTGTATCAGTAGATCTCCTTGAGGCTTTTGTTAGTGTATTATCATGGTAATTATCTGATACACTCAGCTACACAGAAGCATTTAAGGCTATGGACTGAATTTTGAACCCCTCTCACATATTCATATGTTAAAACCCTGGTCCCCAATGTGCTGGTATTTGGAGGAGACCTTTGAGTGGTAATTCTGTCTTGAGGGTGGAGTTCTCATTGAGGGTAACAGGTAACAAGAGGTTTTTGTTTGTTTTATTTTTTCATTGTTTACAGTATTACATACTGTATGTCTCCTTCCCTCCCCACCCCCCAACAACCCTTCCCTGGCCACTCCTACCCCCCAGGACAAGCATCTACCATCCCAGTATCCCTGTCCATTGGTTATGCTAATATGCATTATTATGCATGCATACAAGTCCTTTGGTTTATGTCTTACCCCTGCATCCCCCCACCCCTGCCTTCCCTCTGAGGTTGGATGGTCTGTTCAGTGTTTTTTTTGTCTTTGGATCTATTTTTGTTCATCAGTTTATGTTGTTCGTTATATTCCACAAATGAGTGAGATCATATAATATTTATCTTTCTCCGACTAGCTTATTTCGCTTAGCATAATGCTCTCCAGGTCCATCCATGCTGTTGCAAATGGTAGGAGTTCCTTCTTTTTTATAGTAACATAGTATTCCATTGTGTAGAATGGGAAAAAAAAAAGTATACCACTGTTTTTTAATATGTTCATCTGCTGATGGGTCACTTAAGCTGTTTCCAAATCTTAGCTATTATAAATTGTGTTGCTATGAACATAGGGGTACATATATCCTTTTTGATTGGTGTTTCTGATTTCTTGGGATATATTCCTAGAAGTGGGGTTACTGGGTCAAATGGGAGTTGCATTTTTAACTTTTTGAGGAAACTCCATACTGTTCTCCACAGTGGCTGCACCAGTCTGCATTCCCACCAGCAGTGCATGAGGGTTCTTCTTCCTCCACATCCTCTCCAGCACTTGTCATTTGTTGATTTGTTGATGATAGCCATTCTGACAGGTGTGAGGTGGTACTTCATTGTGGTTTTGATTTGCATCTCTCAGATGATTAGTGACTTTGAGCATGTTTGCATATGTCTCTTGGCCTTCTGTATGTCCTCTTTTGAAAAGTGTCTATTTAGGTCCTTTGCCAATTTTTTTGATTGGATTGTTTATCTTCCTTTTGTTAAGTTGTATGAGTTCCCTATAAACCATAAAAATCTTAGAAGACTCCATAGGCAGCAAAATATCAGACATATGTTGTAGCAATATCTTTACTGATATAGCTCCTAGGGTAATGGAAACTAAGGAGAAAATTAACAAATGGGGCTACATCAAAATAAAAAGCTTCTGCACAGCAGAGGAAACCATCAAGAAAACAACAAGAAAGCCCACTGCATGGGAGAACATGTTTGCCAATGCTATTTCAGATAAGGGTTTAATCTCCAAAATTTATAGGTAACAAGAGTTCTTGTAAGAAGAGAGAGGAGATGATCTCTTTCTCTCTCTGACATGTGAGAATACAGCAGGAAGGGACCATCTACAATCCAGGAAGAAGGCTTTCACCTGACATTGAATCTGCTGGTATCTTGACCTGGGACCCAGCCTCTATAACTCTGAGAAATAAATGTTTACTGTTTTACTCACCCAATCTGTGATAATTTTGCTATAGCAGTCCAAACTGACTAAGAGAAAGCCTGTTGTTCAACCCATGTCAGGATAACAAGTCCCATGGGCAGTGATGGGCAGTTGTAGATAACCAAGTAATTTTTTTCTTTAAAGTAATGTATGGCCTACTCTCTATTGCCTCCATCATCACTGTACTTCCACAGCAGGGCATATTAGCAATGGCACAATACCACCAGGACTAACCAACAAAAAATATAGAGTAACAGGATTGTCCATCACTGTCCATGCCAATTAGTTGAAACTGATGTGTATTGCATGTAGCACAGAGTTGGTATTATTTATATCGTCTGCCAGAGTTAGTAGTAAGTTTTTTACAGTCCTTTCTATATGTATGATTCCTTCCATTGGGAGCACTGCTTTTATTGTTCACATAAACATCAAGTAAATGATTTTCCCACCTGTAGTGCTTGAATAATGAATGGCAGCATCAATCTGGAAATTGAAATCTGAATCCGAATTTCAACTTTGATGATTTATAGAATTAGGGTCGCTGTGTACAGACAATTTTTGAATTGATATTCCTAAAAGGCATTACTGTTAGTCCGAGGCAAATAAGACCAAGCTTTCCTGCTTAAAAAAAAAGAGATTATCTGAAAGAGGTGCAGGGTAACCAGGGGTAGGGGCAAAAAAATTTTTCACAACAGTTGATCAGATCCAATGCCTTACATAAACTAGGTTGCATATTTGGGTCTCTATTAATTTCTTTCAATAGGCAAGACATCGATTCACTTTCCTACAAAGTTTGTTGAATTAAAATTGTACATTATCTATTGTCTGCTCAATAAATGATAACAATTGGTTCTTTTTATAGGGGGTGATAACGACACTAGTAAAGTGACAGGTTAACTTTTTAAGGTCATCTGTCCATATAGGTGCCAGTGAAAACGCCATGGGCTGTAATTATGTATTGTCATATCCAATGAAGCCAAAATTTCCCAAAGTTTTTATGTTGTAGGTCTAGTGACAGATGATATATCTACCAGTCAGTTCAGATTTAGGATTTGTGACAAACTAAGAATGTAATTAGAGTGAGTATCTTCTGATGTAACAATTATAATAAAGATGAAATAAATCAGAAAAAAAGGTTACTTTTTAAATGAGTTGGTGACAAGCAGGGGTTTATAGAAAATGGTAAACAAACATATAAAAATAATATCACACAATTAGACAGAGGTCTTGGTTCAATGTCTTAGAGTGGATCTTTTTACTCTCCTGCATTTTAGCTGCATAGTTTTAAAGATTGGCTGTTTCTAGAGAATCTCTGAGAATCCTCAGTTTGAAGCCCTGTGTTAGAGTAAACTTCCAATTGTACCTTTTACTTTGAAATGTGAAACCATACTGCTTTTTAGATTCCCAGGAATGCCACTGTAGTATTTTCTCCTAACAGTTCTTAATAAGATGCCTTCCGATGGTGTTTAAAAGCAGTTTTTCTTTTATTTTTTTTTCAATATGTGAAATCTCATGATTGAAGATCATGAGAAAGCAGAATAGTAAGATGTTGTGGGAAAACAACCTTAAGTTGTTGATGAGACTGGGTGTAGTACATGAGTCTCTGCCAATATTTTGCCATGTCTACTAGTATGTCCAGCAGGGGAGAGTCTAGTATCAGAGGTAAAATCACTAACTGCATGTGCCTTCCAGTTTTCAGTTCATAGAGGGATAATGAATAGGTGTACCTGAAGGAGTAGACTTTGTAAATATAAGGGCCAGGGTGATATCATTGTACAAGAAAGTTCAAGATTTTCTAAAATCTTGTCAATTTCTATACATAGATACCATTGGCTATTTCAGCCTTTCCAGAAGGACGTGAGTGGTAAGTGAGATGTAGACTGTTTCTGAGTACTATGCAGTGTAGGTTTTACAGTTTGGTAAAGGTATCTGTGTACAGAGTTCTTTTATAACGGTTTCTTTAAAGTGAGTGACTCAATCACTTGATATAAAGGATGAAATGTCCCAGACTTGGAAACACAAAATGCAGCAGTTTTTTTTTAAAAAAACTCTAAAAACCAAACCTTTTTAGAAAACAAATGTTTCTGCCCAAGGTAAAAAGATATATAATAGTTAAAACATATTCATATTCCATAGATGGTGGAAGCTGGACAAATTGCATCTGATGATGTTCAAATGCCCATTAGGGCTTTGGTTTCTGGTCATGTGCCACTTTTATTTTTATTTCTTTTCAGAATTATGTGGTTGAGATAGCTCACATAACTTAAATAAATATAGTTGTCTCTTTAATGATTTCCCATTTTGTTGATTTACAACTAACAAAGTTGCCTGTTACATGATATGTAGTTTCATGGTAAAATTTAGCTAACGTCCATTTGAAATAATTTGGTGCCAATAAGCAGCAATCTGGGGAGCATCAGAGATGAACTGAATGAAGAGTTCAACCAGAGTTTTTCCCATTCCTCCTTTTCTAAATCAGTGGCTAAACATTATTATTTTATAATGTTCTCTTTAAATACTTTTATGCTTGAAGTAATTTATTGTGACTTCATCTATATTAAGATACTTGTTTGGTATCATAACCTGTTAGAATGTTTTTTCTTTCTTTTGCATATATATATATATATATATATATATATTTTTTTGCATTGGCCTCAATGTTCATAATAGCTCTCTTGAAAGTAGGTGTTCACTTAAAAGTGCCTTAACTTGTCTATTTCTAATGGGGGTTTCAGCAGAAATTGAAAACAACTCTTTGTTTCCAAAAGTATAAAAAGGCTATATACTACTCAAAAAGCATATCTGCTATTCATATATATACACTAGAGGCCCGGTGCACAAAAATTTAGCCTGGCCTGCACCCTCTCGCAGTTCAGAACCCCTTGGGGGATGTCTACCTTTCAGCTTAGGCCCACTCCACGGGGGATCGGGCCTAAGCTGGTAGTCAGACATCCCTCTGGCAGACCGGGAGCTCTCGGGGGATGTCTGACTAATGGCTTGGGCCTGCTCCCTGCGAGGAGTGGGCCTAAGCTGTCAGTCGGACATTCTTAGTGCTACTGCGGAGGCAGGAGAGGCTCCCGCACTGCCACTGAGCTGTCCAGCCATGCGCCTACTTCTGGATGAGTGGTGCTCCCCCTGTGGGAGCGCACTGACCACCAGGGGGCAGCTCCTGCATTGAGTGTGTGCCCTCTGGTGGTTAGTGCATGTTATAGTGACCAGTTGTTCCTGATTGTTCCACCATTAAGGTCAATTTGCATATTACCCTTTTATTATACAGGATATATCTGAGATAAAAAACAGTCTAGATGGCAGAAATCATTGAACAAATTAATCAATAGCTATCTGCTATTCATGTGTATATATATCTATATATATATATATATACACATGAATAGCAGATAGCTAGATAGATATCTATCTATATCTATATCTATCTATATATCTATCTATATCTATATCTATATCTATATCTATATCTATATCTATCTATATCTATCTATCTATCTATCTATATATACTAGAGGCCCAGTGCACAAAATTCGTGCACGGAGGGGGGTTGTCCCTCAGCTCAGCCTGTACCCTCTCCAATATGGGACATCCCTCTCACAATCCAGGACTGCTGGCTCCCAACTGCTTGCCTGCCTGCCTTCCTGATTGCCCCTAACCGCTTCTGCCTGCCAGCCTGATCACCCCCTAACCACTCTGCTGCTAGCCTGTTTGCCCCAACTTCCCTCCTCTGCCGTCCTGGTCACCCCTAACTGCCCTCTCCTGCAGGGTTGATCACCTCCAACTGCCCTCCCTCGCAGGCCTGGTCCTTCTCAACTGCCCTCCCTTGCAGACTGGGTGCCTCCCAACTGCCCTCTCCTGCTGGCCATCTTGTGGTGGCCGTCTTGTGTCCACATGGGGCAGGATCTTTGACCACATGGGGGAAGCTATATTGTGTGTTGCAGTGATGATCAATCTCTATATTACTCTTTTATTAGATAGAATAGATGCCTGGTACAGGGGCAGGGGCCAGCTGGTTTGCCCTGAAGGGTGTCCTGGATCAGGTTGGGGTTCCCTTGGGGCATGGGGCGGCCTGAGTGAGGGGCCTGTGCGGGTTTGCAGGCCGGCCACACCCACTGGCAACCCAAGCGGAGGCCCTGGTATCTGGAATTTATTTTCCTTCTACAATTGAAACTTTGTAGCCTGGAGCGGAGCCAAGCCTGGGGCTCCCTCCGAGGCCAGCAGCCATTTCTGTTGGGGTTATAATTGAAACTTTGTTGCCTTAAGCGGGTGGGCCTGGCCAGGGTGTGCAGAAAGCTTTGCTTCCCGTGTTGCCGGCGGCAACCCTGGCCTGCTCTCTCAAGCTCCATTCTGCCGCCATTTGTTTGAATTTGTTTACCTTCTGTAATTGAAACTTTGTAGCTTGAGTGGAGGCTTAGGCCTGGCAAGGGCAGGCGGAAAGCTTGGCTTCCTCTGTTACCTAGGAAACCTTGCTCTCTGTGGCTGTAGCCATCTTGGTTTTGGTTAATTTGCATACTCACTCTGATTGGATGGTGGGCGTGGCTTGTGGTGTGTCGAAGGTATGGTCAATTTGCATATTTGTCTATTATTAGGTAGGATATACACACGAATAGCAGATAGCTATTGATTAATTTGTTCAATGATTTCTGCCATCTAGACTGGTTTTTATCTTAGATAGAGAACTGTATAATATTAGTAATAGCACATGCTTTTTAAATTAACTTCTAGTTTCAGTATTAAAGCATGATCTATCAAAAAGTAATATTAGGTCAGTGTTATCATGAAAATCTATAATAAACCTAAGCAAGATAAACTTGCCTAAGTGAATAAGACAATATTGAGTAACCCATTCTTCTGGTAAGGCCCATAGAGTGGCAGGATTCAGGGTGTTCCAGGGGAGAATAGCAATTGCGAGAGAAAGGACAATAGATTATGATAAAAGGTTAATCTACGGGCTAAAAAGTGTGGTGTTTCCTCAGTTAGTAGTAATGTATGTAGTGTATGAGAACCATGAGATCAAGTGGAATGCCTAGGACTAATTCAGTAAGAGCATCACTATGTTTTGGGGTGAGAGCTATGGCCCTAATACAAAGGAGATAGGCCTTTAAAACCTGATCAAGGATGAAGCTATAGTGTGCAATGAGTTCTGATATTTCTTCTGAAGTTGAGTTAAAATTCCAAAAGTCTAGGTCACTCATGTGTAAAAGGTGTTTGTAGTAAGATGTCAAGGTACAAAGGCTGCTGAAGAGTTTTCTCCAGGTTCTTAATGGCCTATTTGTGTTTAGGCTACCAAAAGAGAGTCTTTTAATATGTAAACTTAATCAGTTAATTGAAGAGGATTTGGAATCTAAAAAACAAACAAAAAAATGACAGTTCTGTCAGCAATATCCAGTTAAAACTAGAGCTACGGTGAATATACCTACCCCTCCCCAAACGTATAGTATTTTCCAGCGTATAAAATGACTTTTTAACCCAGGAAAATCTTCTATAGGCCCAGTCGTCTTATACGCCAGAAAATACAGTATTTTGAAACCTATCTGGCTAGGTAATGGCATTAAGAAGTGGGACTTTTGGAAAGTGATTAGGTCATGAGTGTAGAACTCTTATGAATGGGATTAGTGCTCTCATATAAGAGGCATGAAAGAGCTCCTTTGCCGTGTCCACAATGTGAGATTACAGTGAAAAGAAAGCCACCAATGAACTGGAAAGCAGGCCCTCACCAGACACAGAACCTGACCAGAGAGGCACTCAGATCTTGTATTTCCAGCCTCCATTCTGTGAAAAACGAATTTCTGCTGTGGACAAGCCACCCAGTTTTTGGCATTTTTGTTATAGCACCCTGAATGAACTGGATACCTAGAAATTTTTCCAATTGTCATTTTGTGAGGGATCTAATTTAAGTTGTAGAATCTTTAGTCCATCAGGAGAGAACATTTTTCCCTCTTTAGGTAAGGACACGGGCTAAACTGTGGACATCAGATTTTTGTAGTTGTTAGATTTTTTTTTTAAAGTTTTGTTTTCTATTTCCTAGATGTGTGGGTAAAGTGTGCTGGAAATTGTACTGAGTATAGTCTGTTTTGCTCTTGAAAGCGGGAGCATGATAAATGACCCATTTTTTACCCCAATTCCTATTTGTATCTTTGAACTCTGAGCACAGAGCCTCTGTGTTTCCCTCTCCTCTGCTTCAATCAATTACACTAGATTGCTACTTTCTTAGCTGGTTTGATCTGCTTACTCCACCCTCTTTCTATCACGCAGGTACTTGAAATTGCCAACTCATTGGTGATTCACCTTATCATCCTATCCAGGGAGTAAAGGTACTTGTTACTTTTCAATAGTAGTGATGATAATTCATTGTACATCCAATCTTATTTCCATTCTTATTACCAATGAAACTTCTTAATTATTAGCTATCTTATTAAATTATTAGCATTTGGCCATAACAAGGGATGTGCTTATCTTACTCTACATCTCAAGCGGGGCCAAAATTCAGAGGACAGAAGAAAATTCTTTTGCCCCCTCTTCTCAAAGGAGTACACTTTTGGACCACAGAAGTAAAGGGCTTGATGAATACAAATAATAAATTAATTTTTCAAATGAACATCAGTGAGTACTATGTTTAAGATAGTAACTGTAATAAATTTGTTTATTACAGTGTTACCCCATTCTGCATTCAGCTACTTTCACTCAAGAATCAGGGATTAAAACATGTACAATTCCAATATCCAAGAAAAGTGAGGCTTTAGCCTTTGTTATGCTGTTAGAGTCTTTCTTTAAAAAAAATAAAAGAAAGGTTTCTTGACAATTATGAAATTTCCACATTAATTTTGTAACCTATATTTAATCTCTTAATGTAGAATACCCAGATTATACAAGAAAAGAAAGCGTCAGTGTAGTTGTAGCATTCAAGAAATAAATTGTAAGTAGCCAACCACCACAGAGACCATCTCATAAACTTCTCTGCACACTGTGCATCTCACTCTGACAGGTTCATTGCAATGGCCTTGTTGCTAATCTATGGGTACACATTTGTTAAGGATAAAGCACTCATAGAGGTGAATATTAGCAAGTAGTAAAATGGTCATAACTAACCTCTGATAAACCATAGAGATTCTGCAGAATTTTATATAAATTACTTTAAGTATCAGATATATTTAAGATGAGGCTTCCAAAATGTATAAAAATTCTCTAAACATTGAGCTGTGTTCAGATGCATCCGTGAAAGCAAACAAACGGGAACACGTATACAAAAGAAAGGCTGGCTTTGAGAAATTAAAATCCAATACCGCAATCATTCTTTAATCCACTGTAAAAGGGAAAGGTGACCTGGCTTGTTTAGCATCCTCTCCCTTTCTTATTCTGTGAGTCCTAATTTTGCTTTGCTTTTCCCCCTGAATTTAACTGTTTTTGTTCAAAAGAGGGCAGTGTGTCTTCATAAATGTACAGAAAATTATAAAAAGAGGTCTACATATGTTTTGGAATTTCAATCTCTGGGGAACCTTGAGTGGAAATAAATTTAAATATAATGACTATTATAAGAACAAGCTGCTTAATTTAAGGACCTTTACAAAGTGAACATTATTTTTACTTAATTTGTTTTAACATCATGTTAACTTATGTACTTGAGATTGTAACACAGATGATTGGTTTTTTTACAATGGTCAAAGATTAAATCCTTAGCTAAGTAACAGGATTCTCAGTGTAAAAATATAGTTAAAGTATTTTCAGACTTTAATGTGTTTTAGTAGATATTTGTGTAATTTTATTTTATTTATTTATTTATAAAATATATTTTATTGATTTTTCTACAGAGAGGAAGGGAGAGAGATAGAGAGTTAGTAAGATAGAGAGTTAGTTTCAACTTCAGAAGAAATGATCAGCTGCCTCCTGCACACTCCCTACTGGGCCTGTGCCTGCAACCAAGGTACATGCCCTTGACCGGAATCGAACCTGGGACCTTTCAGTCCGCAGGCACACACTCTAGCCACTGAGCCAAACCGGTCAGGGCATATTTGTGTAATTTTAAACTGTAGTGTTGGTCAATTTACACAGATCCTTTCCTTATTATCACTCCTTTTCCACTCTACAAAGTAGAATTTAACCAAAATTATTGCTTCTGAAAGCATTATTAACTCTTCTAAAAGATTATCTGTAGTGAAATAAAGAAATCTGAATTTATAGTGAACCAGACAACATTCCCAAATTGTGACCTGCAATGGCTTAGTGCAAATCTCATTGTTAGACCTACCACATCCAGATGCTGGTTAACACATGAGGGAAGGTGCTTAGTTATATTGAAAGTGGGTTATTTTGAAAAGGTTTTATCTGAATAAAATATTGTAGTGAGTGAAAATGTCTAGAATTACAAAATTTATAAGCCATATAATTCAGTGGAAGAAAGCCCTGAATTGGCCATGGAGTGACCTTAAACTCTTACACTTTTACCTCTATGTCCAGTGTAGAATTTTCTTATGGGGTATATTTTTCATAAAAATGTGTAGATAATGTCTATATGCAGTTTAAAAAGCAACAATAAAATGATTACTAGTGTGTTCACCATCCAATTTAAGAAACAGAATAATGTCACGCCTGAAATGCCCTGTCTTGATTGCATCATCATCTCTCCCACCTTCCCTTTCCCAGGACAGCTGTTAGTTAGACTGACAGTGCTAATCACACTATTTCATTTCATTAGAGCTCACATTGTATCCCTAAATCATATCTTGTTTAATTGTCTAAGTTAGAAATTCATATAGTTCTTTTTTCTGGCATCATTGCAACAATACAAAATCATTGCAGAAGGATGTTAAATAGAGGGGTGAAAGTATGTTATCCTTGTCTTGTACCTAATCATAACAGCAGGGGATTCAATACTTCAGCATTCAGTATGATATTTACTGGTGGTTTTGGTAGATGCCTTGTTTATGATTTACAGATTTCTGTGACTAAACTGAAACAGTTTTATACTTTTAAAATCATAAATGGATGTTGGATTGTATCACTTTTTTGCATTCATTAAGATAGCCATGTGGCTTTTACTTATTGTTTATCATATTAATTAAATAATTGTGTAATGTATTAAACATTTTATTCCTAAAATTCCCAATCTGGTCATAACCAATTCTCATTTTATCCACCTGAGATATAATTTTTGTATCAATGGTCTTAAATAAAAGAGACCTTGAATGTTATTTACTCATGCAGTCTTTAAATATTACTTTAAATCTTTATTGTTGAGAGTATTACAGATTTCCTTCCCCTTTTCCCCCTTGCCCCCCACCACCCAGTTCCCACCCTACCCCAGGCCTTCACCATCCCAGGCCTTCACCACCCCATTGTCTGTGTTCATGGGCAATGCATAAATGTATGTAAATTCTTTGGTTTAATTTTTTCCCACCTCCCCATCCGTCTTCCCCCTGAGATTTGTCAATCTGTTCCATGTTTCTATGCCTCTGGTTCTATTTTATTCATCAATTTATTGTGATCATTAGATTCCACATATAAGTGAAATTACATATTTGTCTTTCTCTGACAGGCTTATTTCACTTAGCATAATTATCTCTTGGTCTCTCCACCCTATCTCAAAGGGTAATAGATCCTTCTTTTTTGTAGCTGTGCAGTATTCCATTGATAACAGTCTTAAATCAGTTTTACAAAATTAATTGAAACTTTCCCTTCTTGTTTTCTTTCTTGTGGCATTTTGCATAATTTTCAACTTTCTAGAAATGAAATATTAGGTAAAATGTCTCTGTTAAACAATGTTTTCTATTTTTTTCAGTTCTCTCTCTACCTGAAAGTATTCATTTGAAGTGATCATTTATTATTTGTCTTATTTTTTATTTAAATATCATACACCCATAGCCCTATGTCTCTGTTTATCAGCCCAGACTGAATCTTGGAGAATTCCATCTGATCTGAAAACTCAGATTTATCCTCAGCTCAAGTAATTTTCTCATACTTTTTCTCTTCTCCTCAATCTCTTTTCTTTCTTATTGTCAGGACCCAAATTTTTAGATAAGTTCTTCTGGATGGCTCAAAGACTATTGTGTTTTTCCTCATGATTTCTATGTCTATATTTTTGCTCTGTGTTTGTGGTATGTCTTGCATTTATATTTTGCAAGCTTATAACGTGAGTTATAAGATTAGCTACCTTTTCTTTAATTCACCTACTGAATATTTAATCCAAATTTTTGATGTTAGCTTTGGGACATCAGGGGTTATCCATCTCCTTCAGTAATTCTGTTTTATTTTCCATGAATTGTAGATATTCTGTACTGACACATATAAGTTGCTATTTTTCTTTGTATTCATACTGAGATCCTACGCATAAAGAACTATTTTCCTCTGTTCATAAATAGACCTCTGGTTGAATTGTTGATGTAGCTAAAGTTCAGAAATAATGAAGATGACAGAACCAGAAAGAATTTGCAACCTCTCTCTCCAGGGTTCTGTTGAATATAATCACACAAGCTGTCTGTCTCCTGTTGGAGAAATTCACTGAAGCTTCCTGTTTTCAATGCACATACTCGGGTCTCCTTTAGCCTTCTGAGCCTTCCTCTGGGATTTGAAGTTGTTCTCCAAACACTCTGCTACCGGGTTGTACATGCTCAGGATAATAAACTGTAAAATGACTTTAAACTCTTTCCTGGAGACGTTTGTTTATATTCCAAGATTCATAGGACCAAAGGGCCTTCTACTCCCTCCACAGAGAGGATTTGTTTAAATGTCTTTCTCCTTTTCTCTTTGAAAGTGAAGAGAGGCCAATGTTCCAGATGCCCTAGATCTTATAATTTCAAGTTTCCATCACTGTGGTCCAAACTCCACTGCATGCACAGGTGAAGAGTTTACCCTCATTGCTTCGCCTTATGATGAATTCAGGCACAAGGAACCCATGAATCATACATATATGTACTTCAATTTACCCATCAATCTCTATGCCTTGGAGATATTCCAATGACATTTGCCCTGAAACATGTGTCAGACCTTTTATTTCTTTTGTATTCTAACTCACTTCTCCCTCAGCTGACCCATGGAGAGTCTTCTGATATTACACCAACTAGTAAGATACATAAATTGTGGCAACTGTGAATATATCCATTGTCAATAGTCACAATGACTTTAACAACTTCTGTATAGAACAAATTATATAAGATAGGTGAGATAATTATAGATTGTTTTCAACTCTTCCATGCTAACTTGGCAAATCCAATTAGCAGCTGATACGGAATTTTCCAAAACATATTTTGGAGACTTATGAAAAATAGATAATGATGTTCTTTTCCAAAATAAATCCTTCCAGGCCGTGGTGGCTCAGTGGTTGAGCTTCAACCTATGACCCAGGAGGTCACAATTTTGCAGGAGGTAGCCAATCAATGATTCTTTCTCTTCACTTATGTTTCTCTCTCTCCCTCCACTTCCTCTTTGAAATCAATAAAAACTATATTTAAAACAAACAAACAAACAAACAAACAAAACCCAACAAATCCTAAACTGCCAAATTAAAGATAATGTGTGATGGAATACACATCACTTTATTTACACGCACCTGTTTTTTATTTGCTATAGAATAAATGTTTGTGCATATCTTAAAAGCCAAGGTGATAGTATTTTGAGATGGGGACTTTGGGAGGTGATTAGGTAGACCCCTCATGAATGGGATAAGTGCCCTTATCAGAGAAATCTCAGAGAAATTCCTTTCATTTTCTGCCAGGTAGGGACACAGCAAGAAGATGGACATCTGTGAACCGGAAGAGGGCCCTCAGTGAATACCAAATCTGCCCTTGATCTTGGACTGTCCAGGCTCCAGAATGGTGAGAAATGAATTTCTGTTGGGTTTTAGACACCCAGTCTGTAGTATTCTGTTATAGTAGCCCTACGGGACTAAGACATTGTCAACCCCAAAATTTCAATAAAACCATTTTGTGTCCTGAAATGGAATTTAAAATTTTTGTTGTATAGTAAAAAAGAGAATCAGCTGCTGAATAAAAATGCCAATTTTCTCCCATTCATAAATGTTATAATCATTTTAGAATGGATATTGTCATATTTCTAAGGGGCGTCAAGGTTTGTTTAAAAATCAGAGAATATTGATTTTTTTTTCCTAAGGAAAACCTATTAACAATGTTTTTGCAGTCCTCAACCACTTACTGTTGAAAAAAGAAAATAAACCTTGCAATATCAGATAATCAGCATTAAAATGAGTTGCCTGTTTTCTCTATATGGTGAGAAGAAAAACAATTTTCATCAGCAAAGAGATAGTTGGTATTATTATTTGGTATAAGCCCATGAAATATTGTACAATACAACTGTAAACATCAATATTTAATTTTTCTTAAGTGTTTCTTTTTATGTGTAAGAGTCTAAGAATCATAACACATCTAGAGGAACAGTATTGAAAAAGAAAAAAAAGTGATGTAGCTTTATAGTCAATTTCAAGTGCAGATATATAAAGACATTTAAATGTCTTCAACAATAAATTAAGTAAAACAGAAGTAATTAATACTAACACTAAGATTACTAGTTTTATGCACTCCTAGTATATATACCTTTGTAACAGTAAATACTAATCTTACTGTCATGATTTACTGAGTTATTTTTAAGAAGATAGCACATATTTTAAGTATTTATATAGTTTTCCAATCCAGTAAGTTTATTGCAGTAGTTTTCACACAGTACTAAATTTGAAAATAAATAAAATACACAAATTGATTGGGTTGTAATATATGCAGATTGATTTCATTGTCACTTACAGTTTTAACAATCTCTCCAGTCATTGAAAAGACACAGAAGATAAATAGTACACTGATTTCTCTAAATTGTTTTCCTGAGGCACTAATCATCAGAAACTATAGCCACACCACCAAAACCATCATGCAGAAATAGAATCAATGTTGATTGCTTTTGCTGTTGTTTGCATCTGCTTGTCTCATTATTTGTCTCATGATTTGTTGCCAAATTTTTATCAGATTTTACAAAAGCACTCATAAAATTATTAATAAAATATCTATTTGTTTGTTTTGAATTAACTGATAAATCTAGTAGAAAAAAAGTAAAGTAAAGGGAAAATTGAATGCATTTCATATTCAATTTGGTGTCATGTGTTTTAGCAGGGGTAGGGAAACACTTCTTATTTTGAAGAGCACACAGAATACAATACAATTGAAAACAAACAAACACAAAGGTGACTTGTTCTTTCACAATTATTGGAAACAGTTGGCTGATTCATTTCACAATGATATCAGGGATGCCAGTGGTAGATGATTGATTTTCCATTCATATATTCAGATTTTTAAAAGAGCACTGATAAACCAGGGGGGAATTTCCTCAAAAGACACAAACTTTTAAAAGTTGAGATTGTTTAGTATATGCCAAGCACTGCTTAATTTATAAAGGGCCTCACATAAAACAAAAAGAAACAGTTACAGATGTATTTCAAACTCAGATTATTTGTTAATTTTTTCTGTTTTCCATTGCTGAAGCAGCTAACTTCCTAGGTATCAATTTCTCTGTTTTGCAAGGCACAGAAAAATATTCCATACTTCAATCCTCAATGATTTTGTTGAATGTTAGGGACTGAATTGTCTCCCTTCGCTCCCCACCACCACCCACAAGGTCATATGTTGAAATCCTATCCTCCAATGTGATTGTATTGGAGATGGGCCTTTAAGGAAATAATTAAGGTTAAATGAGTCCATAAAGGTGGGGGTCTTAATCTGATAGGACTGATAAACTTATAGGGGAAGAAGAGACACCAGAGATCTCTCTCTGTGCACACAGAAGAAAAGCCACGTAAAGATGTATGGAGAAGGTGGTTACATGCAAACAAAGAAGAGAGGTCTCACCAGACACCATTCTCCTGGCACCTTGATCTTGGATTTCTAGTCTCACAAACAATGAGAATTTACAGGGGTGAGCAAAAGTAGATTTATAGTTGTTCATATGGAAAATAATACAATAATTAATAATAATACAGCAATATAGGGTATGTTTCCCTATTCATAGGATATTTTTGCCCACTCCTGTATATTTCTATTGTGCTACATGTGTGTTAAACATAATATATGTGCTATAAATACACAAATGTATATGTTACGTGTATATGTGTATTACATGTTACATGTATGCATATCATATGAAATGTGTAATGTATATCATATGTAGGTAAAGGTATATATGCATCATATGTATAATGTATATACACTCTCTATGAACTAAAGAGGTTTTTCCAACATATTTTATTGTGTCCAGACTTTTTTAAATTTTAAATATATTTTATTGATTTTTTTACAGAGAGGAAGGGAGAGGGATAAAGAGTTAGAAACATCAATGAGAGAGAAACTCCCTACTGGGGATGTGCCCACAACCAAGGTACATGCCCTTGACCTGAATCTAACCAGGGACCCTTCAGTCCGCAGGCTAACACTCTATCCACTGAGCCAAACCGGTTAGGTCGTGTCCAGACTTCTTTTAATATATTACTTTTGCATAGAAAGATGAACAAATACAATATATGTTTCTTATATATTTATATAGAAACACTGGATGGATAAGAGAACCTAATAATGTAGGTTACTGTTACACTGCTGTGAAAAGCAAAGATTCAAAGCACATCTGTTGTCATTTAACTTTTTAATGTTTTTAATATATTATATAATAAAAATACATTAAATTTTTCTAAAATAAGTTTAGAAATTGTTAATGAAAATAATACAATCAGAAAGGCAATTTTGGTAAACATCAGATAGCAGGAAAAATGTGGGTAAGTCTGTGAGCCAAGAAGCCAAAAGAAAAAAAAAAAACGACTTAGACGATGGTCAGTTTGATTTAATACTAAAATGAGTTTATGGAAAGTTAAAAACAAAGAAAAGATACGTTAAAATCTTTTTTGAGAGGTTAACTCCATATTGCTGCTGAAAAGAATGGTCAATACACACTAGGACATTATAGACATGGAATAATGGAAACTGTTGGTCATACACAACGTATTTCCAAGATATATTTTTTTAATTATTTGTATTCCAAAATGTCTGTAGGCCACTACCACTTCAAACTCCATGCTACCAGTCAATCCCTCAACTCCAAAGAATGGCAATGGTTTTTTGCATTTGACAATCTTAATGCATTGAGTTTTCTCAGCTTTCTAAACTATTTGGGAGATTTCTCCTCCATAAACAATTCCCAAAATACTGAAATTTGAAATTAAATTGTGATAAGCTCTTTATTCACTATTAAGTACCTTTATCATTGCAATTCTTTGTTGTTGTTGTTAATCCTCACCCAAGGATATTTTTCCCATTGATTTTAGAGAGAGTGGACGGGAGGGGGAGAGACACACAGAGAGAAACGTCCATGTGAGAGAAACACATCAATTGGTCGACTCATACACGCACCCCAAATGGGGAACCTGCCACAGAGGTACGTGCCCTTGAATGGAATCGAACCCAGGACTCTTCGTCTGTGAGCTGATACTCTGTCTACTGAGCCAAACTGGCGAGGGCACAATTCTTCATTATTGATTGTTACAACATCAACACGTTTTAAATATAATCATTAGCTATCATTTTTCTTGAAATTATCTACTGACAGGCAGTGATCAGTATTACCAATCATCTCCTCTGGTGCTGAGCTTTTAGCAGCTAGGCCTCTGAAATCTATGGGGAAAGAAAAGTCTCTCACTGCATAATAGGGTAGTTAATGTAACATTAGTTAAGACTGGTCCACTGTTCTCACTAAACTGAAAGAATAATAGCTTGAACTTGTACTGTTCTTACATAGAACAAAAATTTTGTCCAAATTTGAGCTGACATCAAAAGTCAGATGTAATACTTTAGACTTCCAGCTGGTCAAGTGCTTAGATTATTACAGACAACTGTATTTCGAAATTTTACCATCATCAAGTTGAATTTAATGAAACTGACATATATTTATTGAGCGAGGTCTTCCAAAGCAAGTCTTATGGGCCCTGACATTTAAAGGCTTGGGTTTTAAAGCAGCCAACACTGATAAGTAGGACTATAAAATGCTGAAATAGAAAAAATAAGAGATTGTGAAGAACAGAAATGATGCAGTAACAGATGATAAAAATACCACTGCATTTTAGCTGACTCAAAATAATCACTACAATTCAAAGCACCCACCTTTTAAATAATGTTCTTACATATTTGTGAGGAAAATGGATCAAATAACCCTGCAAGATGGAGCCATGTTCAGACATAGAAGATCCTTAAAACAACTAAAATTAATTAATGCTTTGGATACAGGGATGCATAAGGGAATCCTTTTGACAAATATGGAGTTATTTTTCTCTGCTAAAATTAATGCATTGGGTGTCATCAATTGCTATTTTTGTTTTTAGTTTTTATATTAGTAAGTACTAAGGGAAGTAGAATTAGCTATTGACACCTATGGCATAAAGAGCTAATAAAGAATATATGGACATGGAATTTCTATTTCTAACTATTTTGCAAGGTAAAAACAGATATCCTTGCCAAGTTATATAAAAGTTTTTTGAAAATTAGAAGAGAAAAAACCTGAAGTTACCAAGGCAAAAACAAAGGCAAACATATCATTAGATATGAAGTTTCCCTATGAAATCTTTATTTTTATTGTTCCTTTTGAATTGCATGTCCACACAATAGTAAAAGTAAACAAGCACTGTCCCTAAGTAGAAAGGAAAATATCAATGGGCCTGCTGAGTTACTGTACATTTTCTGAACAGTGTCATTAATATATTTTTTAAAAAGTATTTTTATTGATTTCAGAGAGGAAAGGAGAGGAAGAGAGAGATATAAACATCAAGGAGAGAGAATCATTGATCGGCTGCCTTCTGCACGCCCCACACTGGGGATCGAGCCCACAACCCTGGCATGTGCCCTTGACCAGAATCGAACCTGGGACCCTTCAGTCCACAGGCCAATGCTCTATCCACTGAGCCAAACCGGCCAGGGCTATGTGTGTGTCATTGATATTGATATAGTTGATCACATTTGTTCTATAATATAGGATAGCACTGTGCCTTCTCTCAAGGGCAAAGAACAGATTTTTTTTCCCTCTATACAGCATAAAAAACTGTTTTCTTGGAGAAAACGTCAGATATGTTTGTTAGTAGCTGCCTTGAAAGTTTGAAATTTTCTAAAACCAGTGCTCTTCATCAGTTATACAAACATATTGTGTGCGCAGCATCTATCTGAGCCTCTCTGCATTGCCTAGTGGGACTTGGAGACAAGGGGAGCCCTTGTGAACAGAAACCTCAGGCTGCCTGCTGGGCCATGAATAAGAAAGCCATTGTATCTGACCAAGGAATCTGGTGTCTCTAGCTAGCATGCATGGGACTGAGAGAAGCTAACTTGTTATACTGAAGTAAGGTAGAATCTTTCCCCCTTTTCAGTTTTTGAAACTATGGCTCCCTTTATTCTGTGCATGATTAAATTTATGGCAGAATTGAGGCAAACTGGGATATCCAGTAAGGGTGAGCTCGCTGTTTTCTACTATTCTAGAGCATTTTCTATAATGAAGGTCAGAAGTTTTGCTATTTTCATTTTTTAAAATTAATAATGAGCAGCTCTGTCACTCATGCAGGAATGATGTATTTTGTGTGTATGATTTCATGTGTTAAGTCTCTGGAGAAATGAAGCATTTGAGACGAGTAATTTTGACTGCTGTAACATATATTAATGCTTCTTTTCAATTTGTCCTTTGTGTTAAGAATGGGATTTGAAGGAGACTGCAAGTTTAAATGTTTTCTCCTGGCAGAAGTTTGCTGGACAGCCTAACTTGACATAAAGGTAGTCATCACTGTTTATAGTGTGACTTTCAGCTTACTGTTATGACACCAATAAGATAGAATTGGGTAAAACTTATAAATGGATATTATAGTATATCACTTTACTGAATTGTCATGAGCAGTATAAAATCCAAGAGGATAATGAGCACATTTCTTCCTTATAGGAAACAAATGTCTTAAGATACATTTTAATCAGCAGTTTGTTTGAGGACGATGACATCAGGTTAAAGGAATATACCATTTAATGACATCTGGTTGTCAGAAATGCTCAATGCCTCCATCTCTACTATGAGAATATAAGTGTGCTAAGGAGAGTTCATACTGAAATAAAATGATGGATCTATGCATCCACCTGTATCTTGCTAATTGGGGAATATATTTTTTCTCTTTAATATCGAAATCCTATATATTTATTTTGGACTTATATACTCTATACTAATTAATAGTAGAGTCTCCCTTCTGTCAAATTATATTTAAGGTACAGGCATATTTTTAGTACTTGATTTATTAATATTTAGAATTTTGTGCATTCCTTAGAATGTGATTTATTAAAACTACTAGGATAACTCTGAATAGTCCTTTCTTTCCTAGCTATCAAAATGATACCTTTGCCAGTTATATAAATTGTATAAACTACTCATGCCTAGAAGACTTTTTAATCTTTTGGGTCAATAAAATTTCCATCATTTTAAAATAAAGCTATATAATAGTAAGTTGTGAATAGAGACTACAAATGTAAGGGCATTCCTTAGAGGTTCATGACTCAAACATGGACTATTTCATGATATTTCTGGCTCATCTATACCATCCCAGGACTAGAGCTTTCATTAAGTCTGAAAAGTGGGCAGAAGTTGTTTGCCACTTCCAAGAAAGATGTGAAATGGAGTAATCCTATTGATTTTATTTCTAGCTCTCACTTCAAACAAAGAGAGCAAAAAAAAGGCTTCCCAGGAGTGCTAGATACTTTGAAGCAATGGTTTTATAAATAATTGAGTTACCTACACTGGGAGAAAATCTTCTCCCTTTCCTTAATTTTTAAAAACATTTCTTTAAAATGTTCTTTTGACATTAATACTGTTTACTTCTAAGTAAGTTACATGAAAGAACATGATCTGAACAAGGGAGTTAACTGTGTCAGGTACGGTACACGTATAGAGATATTAATTTATTCCTTACTTTTGGAAAGATATCTATAATAAAAACTTATTCTCAATTGTCTAACTGGTGTTACAATAGGTTATTGTGCAGTTTCAAAGGAAGAATAGCAGAATATAGTACCTTACAATATTTCATTTTGGCATAAGAATTGTTTTGAGCTCAAGCAAATATAAGAAAAGCTCTCTGCGCACTGTTCCCTCACCCCATTCACCTGACAAAAAGCAGACATTTATAAGATGTCCCTCCTCCCCTCTCTACCAGGAGAGGCAGAAGCCAATCATTGGACACAACTCTAGACCCTTGGCAAACTAACCCTAGCTATCATTTGTTTTCCCAGATATTTACCCTCCCACAGTTTGCCACCTCTTGAAGCACAAAATCCTTTTTCTTTGTCTTGTCACTTCTCTAAAAATGTATTGTTCTTTTGTTAAATTGATATGTAAGCCCACATTTCTAACCACTGCTGGTTGTAGATATGATGCTCATGTTTATAAACTTAAAAAAATTTTTTTCTTTTGTCAGTATGTCTTTTGTCAGTGTAATTTATTGGGCCCAACCCACAGTATCTAGTTGTGAAGATAGAAATGAGTCAATGTACCACAAATCCACAGTTGCTCATGTAGGAGAGAAAATACCTTTTATTTCTCTACCCTCCTAGATTCTGTGGGTGGGGCCCAATAAATTACACTGACAAAAGACATACTGACAAAAGAAAAAAATTTCATTGCGGACATGTACACATACGGAACTGTTTGACATTGAAATTGGGACTCACAAGAACTGTTGGCCCAGAAAGAAACTCACTACAGACTGATTCATTTGCCTCTCAGCATAACCATTATTGCTTGTCTCATTTTCGGCTCTTATAAGTGTTTTTCTAGTATCACATGATCTCACTCATCTAGGGGAAATAATCAACAACATAAACTGATGAACAAAAACAGACCCCGGAGACAGGGAAGCATCGATCAGACTGTCAAACCTCAGAGAGAAGGTAGGGGAGGGTGGGGATCAGGGGGAGAGATTAACCAAAGGACTTATATGCATGCATATAAGCCTAACCAGTGGTCATGGACAACAAGGGGGTGGGGGTATGCGTGGGGAGGGGTTTGGGATGGGAATGGGGGGATGAGGACAAATATGTGATACCTTAATCAATAAAGAAATTTAAAAAAATTCCAGGAAAAAATAGGTTATTTGCAATGGGAAAAATAAAATAAAAATAATGAGACTTTTGAAATCTTCTGCTATAGTATATAAATATTATTTATACACTATTACAATGATATTAATTTTTTTTTATTGATTTCAGAGAGGAAGGAAGAGGGAGAGAGATAGAAACACCAATGATAAGAGAGAATCATTGATTGACTGCCTCCTGCTTGCCCCCCCACTGGGGATTGATCCTGCAACCGAGGCATGTGCCCTTGACCAGAATCAAACCCGGGACCCTTCAGTCTTCAGGCCGACGCCCTATCCACTGAGCCAAACCGTCTAGGGCTTAAACATTTTTAATAAGGGAAAATATTCAAAGGATTTTTCCAGTTGATCAAAGAAAGAATTTTATAGCTATTGTCACTATATGTTTGTTTTATATAAGAAATCCTTAATTTTAATCTGTAAATAATTTTCTCCTCTTGGGAACTTACACATGTGATAAAGTTGTATAAATGTCAAAGCTTACCAGTAATATAAAACTTTAAAGCCACAAAAAACATTTTTATTGTTTTTCAAAAGAAACAAAGCCAAAATTTATAGAATATGAATAACAAAAGTAGCTAAAATTAAGTGTAGGACAAGAAAAAATAAATTCATTTTTATTAATTATAAATTCCTATTTTCTCTGATAAATTATTCCCAGTAACTTCAATAAGTTTTATGGCCTATTCTTTGTGATTCTGCTTAACTGTCTCCTTTCCTGAAGGTCCCACCGAATTTTGCTATATATGCCTTTTAACTATGTGTACCCCTAAAGCACAGGCACAGCTATTCTTTCACCCAATATGCATTCATTGAAAAACTACTATCCTATACCTGGCCTCTCTCAACTGTGATATCCTTGATAGCATATAATATATTATCCCATTTATTTTCAAAACTCTAGAATCTGGCACAATTGATCTAGATTGATTTGTATTTAATGAGTTGATATATAAAAATAGGTTTTCAAGGAGAAATTAAGGTAAAAATTGACTTTTGTCTCAGTCATTTTCAATTCCAGCTTTAAAAGGCAGAAATTTTGAGATCTGGAGTAAGAATGAACTTCTATGTTTTAATTACCTTATTTATAGATTATGATAATTAAATTCACTATACCTCACACACGCACACACTATTGGATGCATACCCAAGTCCATATTCTTTATTTCCACATTAGTAAAAATCCTAAATGTGAGCAAAGAATCCCTGTGTTCCAATAGTCTAATGAATTCTTTCCTTAGGTGCTGGAAGTTTATTCCTCTTTGTTCTAAAATGATGGTTCTTAAAATTAGATTTCCAAATGAGAGCATAGCAATTATGGAAGTCCCAAAAAGAGCAGATAAAAAGAAAGAGAAAGAACACTTATTACAAGAAATGTTAACATTTGTTAAGAAAACTTTGCAGATCTAAAGAAAAAAATGAACACCCAGATCTATAAATCCCGAAGAACTCCAAATAGATTGAACATAAAGAGGTCATCATCAAGAAACATTATAATCAAATTGTCAAAAGTTAATGGCAAAGAGAGAATTTTGAAAGCAGAAACAGAAAGGAAACTCACCATATATAAGGTCCCTCCCATAAGAATATCAGTAGATTTCTCATGAGAAACTATGCAGGCCAGGAGACAGTGCTCAAACAAACAAACAAACAAAAAAACTGTATTAGGCAAAGTTGTCCTTTAGAAATGAAGGTGAGATAAAATCTTCCCCAGACACACAAAGCTGAGGGTATTTATCAGCATTAGTTGGTCTTGGAAGAAATGCCCAAGAAAATCATTTAAGTTGAAACAAAAGATACTAACTAGCTACATGACAAGATGTGAAAATATACAACTTATTGGCAAAGGTAAATATATAGCCAATTCATAATACTCTAATACCTAATGATAGTGTGTAAATCACTTTTAACTGTAGCATAAAAGTTAAAAGACAAAAATATTTAAAATAACTACATCTGGCATAAGAACAGGCTTATAGATCAATGAAACAGAATAGAGTCCAGAAATAAACTCATGCCTTTATGGTCAATTAATATTTGACAAAGAAGGCAAGATATACATTGCAACAGAGACAGTCTCTTCAATAAATTGTTTTGGGAAAATTGGACAGGTACATACAAAAAAACAAAAAAAAAAAAACTAGATCACCAACATACACCATACACAAGAATAAACTCAAAGTGGATGAATGACTTAAAGATAAGTTATGAAACCATAAAAATCCTAGAAAAAACTACAGGCAATAAAATCTCAGACATCTCTTGCTGATGTATTTTTGCTGATATATTTCCTAGGGCAAAAGAATGGGCCTTTGATTTAATTTTTCCCTAATTAAATTCTTTCACCTTAAAATTTTCCAAATTCTCAGTTAGTGCTTGGTGTTCCACATTTTTTCTCCTTGCCCAAATTTAAAAAACTTTATTTTCTCTTTCAATATTAGTAATTTAAAAGAATAAACTAGATAAATCACACTAGGGCACCAAAAGTTGGTGAAAGAAACATGTATTTAAATTTCACTAGAAAAACCTCTAGAAATAATAATATATACTAATAAAAGGGTAATATGCTAATTAGACTGGACATCTTCTGGAGGACCTTCCAGACAAAGCCATGATGGCAGGGCTGAGGCAGAGGCAGTTAGGGGAGATCAGACTGGCAGGGAATTGCAGTTAGGGGGATCAGGCCGGCAGGGGAGAGCAGTTAGGGGCATTAGGCAGGCAGGCAGAGTGATTAGGGGCGACCAGGCAGGCAGGCAGGTGAGCTGTTAGGAGCCAGTCATCCCAAATTGTGAAAAGGAAGTTTAACTGCTGGTTAGGCATGATCCCACAGTTGGACACCCACTGAGGGTCCCAGATTGGAGAGGGTGCAGGCTGGGCTGAGAGACACCCCCACCCTGTGCACAAATTTTGTGCACCAGGCCTCTAGTAGTAATAATAATAATAATAATAATAATAATAATATTAATAAAGTTATGATTGAATGGAGATATAGTCCATATTGTTGAAGCTGTTTGATAGTAAAACTGAGATTCATGATAATGTTCTATTTCTTTAAGTATGTTTGAGAATTTCTAGAACATATAGTTAAGTTTACCAAAAAATATTGTATAGAAAAAATAGTAGGATTAACTGTTTAATTTGAGATGGATAATTTATAATATAGATTAAAATTAGAAAAATAAACCAGCTAGGCTTTCATGACTGAGGGCATATAAAAGTAAATTTATATTTCCTAGTAGATGTCCCTCTGCAAAAAGTTTCCAGTTTTGCTAATATATTAAAAAATATATTAAAAAGCAATGATTAAAAAGCACTTGAGAACATAAGAACAAAGCCCTCATTATTCTCTCATTGTTTTAATAAATTGTAAGACACCAGTCATCTGTTGAAATGTTATTTATGTATATAGCATATTTTTTTATTTCTAATGATCATTTCCTAGACTAAAATTTACCCATGGAGCAAAACTGGCTTTGTAATAGTCATCTTAACTTCAGTTTCTTTAATCTCCAATCAGCTTTTCACAATACTATATGATCATTGTTATTGAAGATTTAATTTTCTCTCCCTTCCTACCACAATTTTAACATATTCAGAGTTTTAAAAAATTATATGCATGGCTGAGAATGGGATTTTCTTTCTACTTTTCAAGGGCCTTAATAGTCTCTCATCATGCAATTAACCCAACTCTATTCCTCCCTAATTTTCTAAATTGTAGCCCTAAGTTATAAACAACTCCTTCTGGAGCAGGTGTCTCTAAGGGTATGGAACGCATTCTGGTCTTTCAAATTTTCACACGTTTCCTTCGTTTTCTGCTTCTGAAATGCCCTGCTGCTTTATTATTCCCTTTCCCCAAAATATCATCAATTAAAGCTGAACTCAGTGTTAACCTTCATTATGCAGTACACACAGGGGTCTTTATTCTCTGAATTCTGAATAACGTTTTCTTTCGATATCACACATTTGAGCATATAAACTTTATTAGGTTGCATAGCTAATTATGCATATCCAATGCTATTATGGGTCCAAAGGCCAAAGCCCTAGAATTAGTAAGAGATAGAACCAGGACACAAATAGCTCCCCAAGATCCATGAGGGTGGCAACAAAATTTATATCTCATGATTCCCCTCAGAGTATCCTGTATCCCGCAGGATACATATTTTGGGTTGTTTTTCATTGTTTGAAATAGTGGGGTGGTTTGGTCAAATGCAATTCAAAGAAGATTATGGAGGGAATAAACCATGTCTACTCCATCACATTTAAGCTGTAACCACTCATTGCCTGTCTGTGCAGTATCGGATGGCATGAATCAGGGCTCCTCCTCAAGGACTACGAGCAGGGAGCAGTTCAGTTTGCAGCCTAATGTGACTCCACTGAAATGTGGTCTTATTAGAACTTAATGTCAGTGAACCTGTCAGATTCAACATGAGTTCCTGCCATTGTCTCTGGAGCAATGAGGTATTACTTTGATTGATCTGCATAGTTGCCAACTGCTTGACATCACTCAGCTTTTCCCTGGGCTTTGAATAACTTCATGGCTATCAATCAACATATATACATACATATGGGAAACTCTTCATCTGGAAAGTCTCATGGCACAAGTCTCTTGTGATTTAAGTCAAATGTGTTATTTATGAGTTTATTATTGGTGATTTGAACAAGGGATATTTGCACTTTAAGTTAAAAAGACTCAGTGAACTAGCTCATGCTTTAAGTATCCAAACAATGTTTTTATTACTTAACATCCAACACTGTGGGTTTTTTGCTTCCTAAGTTAATAAAATAGCAGGTACAAAAGTGATTTTCAAATTACAAAATAGTTTACTGAGAACTCATCCTATATACTAAAAGCTCAGCAATCGAATGGCAGAATGTCCAGAACAACTGTGGCCCCTTGCCCTGGCCACCCCCATCACCAATCGGCTCCCATCGGGGAGGGCCGACTGGATCCCACCAGTGCAGGAATTCATTCATCAGGCCTCTAGTAATTTAATATTAGTGGTTTTACATAAAACAACTGTTAGAAATAGTTTAATGATTTCTAACTCAAATGTATGCAACTTTTGTGAATAGGAGATTTTTTTCTGTTGGATTTACAAAAATAACTATAAAGAGGTGGCATTTAAATTTATGAACGGAGGATGCTATTGACTGAACATTTGTGTTGAAAGTTTTCCACCCAAAATTCACATGTTGAAGTCCTATTCCCCAAGGTGAAGGTAGGAGGTGGGACCATTGCGAGGTGATTAGATAACGAGGGTAGGGTCCACTTGATTGGAATTAGTGCCTTCACAGAAAAGACCCCACAGGATCCATCACCCCTTACAACATATCAGAACACAGAAAAAAAGTACAATTTATGAACCATAAAGTGGATTTCACCAGATACTTAATCTGCTTGGTACCAGCCTCCCAAACTGTGAGGAATATATATTTTTTTGTTATAAGCTATCTAGTCTATCATTTTTCTGTTAATAGCACCTGAGTGGACCAAGAAAAATGATTATAGCATTTTAATAATAAGTTTTGAGGATAAGAGCTTGAATGAGCTACCTGTCACTCTTCCCGGCCTTTTGTGAATCTATCTGTGACTATATGTCTATATGAAAAATAGTCTGTTAAAGTATCCTTATTTAGATTTTATCACGAACTTCTAGCAATTGCTCATAGAATTCAACAGCTGACACAACTTTATTAACTCTTTGTCATAATGCAACTGACTTTAATAAGGTCACTCTGTATGGGGGGACAGGTCATTCAGTAAGCCAGTTATTTACAACTGGACTGAGAGATATTTATCCTTATCTCTCAGAAGTCCTTAGAGTCTGGCTTTGACTTTGGTCAAATGAGTGGGTTAACTAATTAAGTAATGATTCATGATGTGTTGTTTAAGAGCCAAAACTCCCCATATGACACCCAGGCCCAGTGTATTTATGAGTGGTTTTCACCTGGCAGTTAGACCAGAGAAGCATGTATGTTTAAGCCAGAAGCTTTTGTCAGAAGTATCTGAAACTGACAATCAACATATTCATCACGGCAATTTATCTCACAGCCAAAGTGTGTTCTTGAATACATGAGAAGACCCTGGGGTGGCTTGGTCCTGGATGTTTGTCCACAATCTCTTTCTCTTGCTCTATCATATTCTTGCCTTTCTTACAAAGTCCTACATGAGTATGCTGTGTAAAGTCTCTGAGCTTTCTATTTAGTTAAATGTGTGTGATCATTATAGTCACAATTATAATGGGTTTGTTAATACTTGGTCTCTTCTTTCCTTACTGATCTTCTATCCACACCAGTCAGCTCCTGAGGATCCACACTCATCTTCATCCTTGATATAATTAGAAACTGCCTGAGTTTTAATATAAGGAACCAACCACATTTTCCTACCCCTTTTCTTTTTGCTTTGCTTCCATATTCTAATCCAAATATCAAACCAGCAAAACAAATAATGTTTTTCATGGTATGAATGATCTCATGATGTTAGCATGACTGGAGAACCTAAACATGTGCTTTTCCTTGGCTGGATTTTGAAAGCTACATAACATTCATACAACACATTCCCAGGAAGAAGCTTTTCCCCATGCTCAAGTAGAGTCACTATTTTTCTCTCTGATAGGCGATTTCATCAATGTTCATCTTAGTATTGTTGGCATTACTAGAATATGGGACATCATTGGTGCTCATACACAGGCTATTCTAAATCAAGCACTTCTATATCTTTGTGAGTCTTAATTTTTGTAAAAATTTAACAGTGAATGTAGCTGGGTCCTTAGGGGATGATGCCTAGGAAATGGTGATTGTCTTGGTTATTCAGAATGGATGTGCCACATTCTCAAGAACCTGGTACTCCATTGTAGGAGGGATGTAGAGAGGCATTATCACATTCCAGCTATTTAAATTATATATAAAAATAACTAAAATGCATATTGATATATGTGAACTATAATTATAATGGGAAGACACAAAAATGTAGTCTAAGTGAAGATATAAATAAAATTCTATTAGAAGTAAAAGACTAATGGAACTTGCATCCAAATATCTTATATAATAAAAGGCTAATATGCAAATCAACCAAATGGAATGACTGGTTGCTATGATGTGCACTGACCATCAGGGGGGCAGATGCTTAATGCAGGAGCCGCCCCTGGTGGTCAGTGTGCTCCCACAGTGGGAGTGCCACTTAACCAGAAGCAGGGCTCACGGCTGGCGAGCACAGCAGTGGTGGCGGGAGCCTCTCCCGCATGAAGAGAGGGTTTAAGCCATTGATCATACATCATCTGAGAGCTCCCAGACTTTAAGAGGGCATAGGCCAGGCTGAGGGACTCCCCAAGTGCATGAATTTCATGCACTGGACCTCTAGTATGTATATATATGTATACAATGAACTACATACTACAGGTTTAAAAATATGTATCTATAGCTAACTCTGTCTTTTTATCTCTATATCTATCTATTTTTCATCAATCTATCTATTAATCTTTACCTTTGAATCTATGTGCTATATATATTTTTTTAGGCATTGAATACAACAATAATTCATGTGACTCTGAACATCTAGGTTCTATCTTTCTAACATTCTTGCTTTTGTTTTATTGATAATCGATTTCCAACCCTATTAATCATCTTTCATTTCTGCATTATCTCTGAGGCATAAGAGGTCATCAATAATCATTTGATTATTAATGAACATCATTTTGCTCTACCATAATACTATATTTAATATTGTATGTTTTGAATGCTAACAACAACCAAATCTGCAATACCAAATATTCACTAGATAAAATGTTTTAAATTATTTTTAATTAACTTTTAATTTGGAGACTAAACAGCAACAGAAACCAATATATAAGAGCTAAAGAAAAATGCAATTTGTTTAATTATTAAATAAGAAATATTAAAAGAAAAGCTGAGCATGCTGTTATTCTAATTAAATGTCTTTTCTCAGATGTAAGTTGACATGATTTTTCCTACTCCAGAACACAATGATGATGATAGTTCTGCATTATAATAAATTACCTAATTAAAATCAGAAATTATATTTAGAAGTATGAAGTAATCTAAAATACGTTTCTAACATATTTTAGCTCTGGGAGTGTCAACAGTTTTATATTAGTTTAAATTTCCTCTGCGTTACCACTTGTTCATTGTATGACCTTGGGCATGTTAATTATTGTCTCTAAGTCTCAGTTTCTGTATTTGTAAAATATGAGTATACCTATAGCTATCTCGTGGGTTTTTATGAAGATCAGTGAGATTATCCATGTCAAACTTCTATATGCCTGACATATAGACACTGTTCTCTAAATGATAGATATTGCTATTGTCATTACTAGTATAATACTATTATTAATAGTAATAATAAATTACATCATTGCTTTAATATTTCAATATCAAATTTAATCATGAGTACTACTTGAGTCTACAGGGTGTGTGTCATGTTAAAATATGAATAAAAAGCCCACTGGGTCTAGAATATAAAGAGATAGAAGAATAATTGTGTGGCATGGCAAACGGAAGATAAAGCCTTTGGGACCATGACGGAGATGTTGGTACTTAGAATATGAGAAGCCAACTTAGAAATTTGAAGCTGGGTTACATCATAATCAGGTTTGATTTTTAATAAGAAACCTCTTTGTAGAATGAATATAGAGGATTGAGAGAGAATAGAGTGGGGTTGGGGTGGGGGGTTAAGGGCAAGGGGAAGAGGAGAACTAAATTATCCAAATTTTTCTTTTTTCCCCAGATTCTATGTTTTGATTGATACTAATAATTGATGTGATAATCTTCTTTGCTTATACAGACTTATAGGTGGAGATCTACTTTTATAACATGTGACACAAAATAAAAAGCACTTTAAAAATAAAGACATAGCTATGTGGATATACAGAAATAATTTTATGATATTATTAAACAATAGAGTGAGAAAAGCTCAAATATATTATTTCGATCTTTGATTGTGCATACCCCTTTATATGTATAAACTAGAGGCCCGGTGCACGAAATTCGTGCACTGGGGAGGGTGTCCCTCAGCCCAGCTTGCACCCTCTCTAATATGGGACCCCTCGGGGGATGTCCAACTGCAGGATTAGGCCCGATTCCTATGGAATCGGGCCTAATCCTGCAGTTGGACATCCTTCTCACAATCCGGGACTGCTGGCTCCTCACCGCTCACCTACCTGCCTGATTGCCCCCTAACTGCTTCCTTGATGGCCTGATTGACCCCTAACTGCTCCTCTGCGGGCCTGATTGCCCCCAAATACCCTCCCCTGCGGGCCTGATCACCCCCAAGGCTTTTATTAGTATAGATATGACCTTGCACAGAAAATTTTACTAACCCTGCTTTACAATAAGGGCTTGACGATTGAATCATTAGGACCAGACACCAAGATTTCCTTTCTTTGAATAGTGGAGGGAATACTTATCTTGTATTTAAGTTGCCCGGAAATTAAAATGAGATAATGACTTAGAAAAGCATAAAAGCACCACATAAAGACAACTGTCTTTTTAATGAAGTGGCAAAATGAAAAACACTTTTTATTCTCCCCTTCCTTCCTTTACAGCTTTTATTTAATCTTTGAAATTCATAAAAATTTCACTCCAATTTTCATTTCTTTACATTCAACATTATTTTGTATTGGTTTCAGGTTTTATATTAGTTACAGAATAGTGGTTAGACAATCATATACTTTACAAAGTGTTCCCCGATATTTCTAGTACCCACCTGGCATCATACCATCATTACAACACTACTGACTATATTCCCTATTTAAGTGACAATGGGTTTACAGGTTCCTTTCAATCTTTCTTTTGTGTTTTTTTGTCCTTCCTTTTCTTTGTCACTTCTTCCCTCATTTTCTTTATATAGTATCTCAATTGGCCATCAAAGATCAGTGAAGGCACTGGGACACGCTTCATCCATTTTACAGACCAGGAAACTGAGGCCAATTCCAGTTGGCTGTGGAACTTGACTCAGGAAGCCCTCAGAGCACACAGGAAGCCCTCAGAGCCATGCTCTTTTCGCTTCCTAAGGGGCAGCAGCCCAGCAAACAGAACAAACCTTCCAGTCAGGCTTCCCAGCCTCTTTCTCAAGCACCTCTTCATTGCGGATGCTCCACATTCTTTCCTCTCCCCCCATTCTTTACTGCACCCCCCCTCTCCGAAGCAGGTGGAAGGCTTCCCACTCACTGCCTAGGCATGCTCTGCTATGGGGCAGGGTGTAGCTAGCTTGCTTTTGGGTGAAGGCAGGAGCAGTAGTCACTGCCTCTGAAGTGTGAAGGCCGCCTGAGCGAGGCTCATTAGCACTGGGAGCTTCTCTGAATCACATCAGTCAGTCCAGTACCCTGCAGTGCAGCACCCCTTCACTGAGGTGGCCCCACCCTTCAACCCCCGCCTCAGGGGTGAGGGTCCTTGCCCCTCTGCCAAGAGTCCTTCCATGCCCCTTGATCCCTGGCTGGGCCCACCCACGTCTTGGGGGCACTGCAGAACCTCTGTCTCTCTGAAGATGAAGCAGATCCCTGCCCTAGGTCTCCTCAAAGCTATGAATCTGTGGCCAGAAGCCTGGTCTGGGTCTCAGCAACCACATGCCTGCAATGTTCCCAGGGACCCTGGGAGCAGCTGGGCAAGTCGCCCACCCTCCCGTGGGGTGGCGATCGCCCCCTGGATCACCCCTGGAGCGCCCTGCTGGGCCCGGCCACGCCCCCCCAGGTGGCGATCGCCGCCTTGATCACCCCGGGAGCGCCCGCTGGGACCGGCCACGCGCCCCCGGTGGCGATCGCCGCCTTGATCACCCGGGAGCGCCCGGCTGGGCCGGCCACGCCCCCCAGGGTGGCGATCTCCGCCTGGATCACCCCGGGAGCGCCCTGCTGGACCCGGGCACGCCCCCAGGGTGGCAATCGCCGCCTTGATCACCCGGAAGCGCCCTGCTGGACCCGGGCACGCCCCATGGGTGGCGATCGCCGCCTTGATCACCCGGGAGCGCCCGGCTGGGCCCGGCCACGCCCCCCCGGGTGGCGAACTCCGCCTGGATCACCCCGGGAGCGCCCTGCTGGACCCGGGCACGCCCCCAGGGTGGCGATCGCCTCCTTGATTACCCGGGAGCGCCCGCTGGGCCCGGCCACGCCCCCCCGGGTGGCGATCGCCGCCTTGATCACCCGGGAGCGCCCGGCTGGACCCGGGCACGCCCCCAGGGTGGCGATCGCCTCCTTGATCACCTGGGAGCGCCTGCTGGGCCCGGCCATGCCCCCCCGGGTGGCGATCGCCGCCTTGATCACCCGGGAGCGCCCGGCTGGACCCGGGCACGCCCCCAGGGTGGCGATCGCCTCCTTGATCACCCGGGAGCGCCCGCTGGGCCCGGCCACGCCCCCCCGGGTGGCGATCGCCGCCTTGATCACCCGGGAGCGCCCGGCTGGGACCGGCCACGCGCCCCCGGGTGGCGATCGCCGCCTTGATCACCCGGGAGCGCCCGGCTGGGACCGGCCACGCGCCCCCGGGTGGCGATCTCCGCCTGGATCACCCCGGGAGCGCCCTGCTGGACCCGAGCACGCCCCCCGGTGGCGATCGCCGCCTTGATCACCCGGGAGCGCCCGCTGGGCCCGGCCATGCCCCCCAGGATGGCGATCTCCGCCTGGATCACCCCGGGAGCGCCCTGCTGGACCCGGGCACGCCCCCAGGGTGGCGATCGCCGCCTTGATCACCCGGGAGCGCCCGCTGGGCCCGGCCACGCCCCCCCCGGGTGGCGATCGCCGCCTTGATCACCCCGGGAGCGCCCGCTGAGCCCGGCCACGCCCCCCGGGTGGCGATCGCCTCCTTGATCACCCCGGGAGCGCCCGGCTGGGCCCGGCCACGCCCCCCCGGTGGCGATCGCCGCCTGGATCACCCCGGGAGCGCCCGCTGGGCCCGGCCATGCCCCCCCAGGTGGCAATCGCAGCCTTGATCACCCCGGGAGCGCCCGCTGGGCCCGGCCACGCCCCCCCCGGTGGCGATGGCCGCCTTGATCACCCGGGAGCGCCCGGCTGGACCCGGGCACGCCCCTGGGTGGCGATCACCGCCTTGATCACCCGGGAGCACCCGGCTGGGCCCGGCCACGCCCCCCCGGGTGGCGATGGCGGCCTTGATCACCCCGGGAGCGCCCGCTGAGCCCGGCCACGCCCCCCGGGTGGCGATCGCCTCCTTGATCACCCCGGGAGCTCCCGCTGGGCCCGGACACGCCCCCCCCGGTGGCGATCGCCTCCTTGATCACCCCGGGAGCTCCCGCTGGGCCCGGACACGCCCCCTCGGTAGCGATCGCTGCTTTGATCACCCCGCCCGCTGGGCCTAGCCACACCCCCTCGGTGGCGATCGCCGCCTTGATCACCCGGGAGCGCCCGGCTGGGCCAGGGCACGCCCCCCGGGTGGCATGGCCGCCTGGATCACCCCCGGAGGGCCCGGCTGGGCCGGCCACGCCCCCCCGGGGGGCGATCACTCGCCTGGATCACCCCCGGAGGGCCCGGCTGGGCCCGGCCACGCCCCCGGGTGGCGATTGCCACCCGGGACCCCTGGAACTGAGAGGTTTTGGAGCCGCCATCTTGGTCTTCTCAACAGCCGGAAAGGCCACCTGGAGTCCCGCCCCCAGCCTCTCGCAGGCCCAATCATGGGCATAGCGGAGGTGCGGTCAATTTGCATGTTTCCCTATTATAAGGTAGGATTAGCAACTAAATCAATGAATGATTGTATATATTATTTTAATGAAAATAATTATTAATAAATGAATTGCACTAAGTAAATTAAAAATAAACTAAATTATTAATTCTTATTTTTGAAAAAGAAAATAACATTGAACTAAAATATGGAAATACCATGATGCTGTGAAGTAGGACAACATAAATCAAAATAAAAAAGATATCAAATCATTATGGATAAAGACTTATATAACTAAAATAATTTTTCATTATTATTACAGTAAAAGTTTAATCAAGGAATAAATTAGAGCTATTCAGCATGAAATGAGAAATGAGATAGCAAGGACAATAAAACTGCTGAAGTATTAAATGAATATTTCCCAATGTATTTATAAAGAACAGCCTTAATGAGTCAAGAACTAGAAATTCCTAATTAATATATGTTTTCCTAACTATTAAAAGGTCAGCATTTTAAATGAGATTTCCAATTTGCCTTCAGCAAATTTGATGATACTAATAATTAAAATCCTTATATTTTTACTGATTCTATTGGGCTTTCGATTTTTATCAAGAAGTCTTAAAATATAATGAGAGATTTAGCAAAGCCTTTTTAAAAGCCTTAATTAATTTGGCTGTTAATGCTAGCAAATTAATTTCAATAATTGTTTTATGATCTCAAGAAATAAAAAAGGCTAAATAGTTTTTGTATGTTTTTCCCCAGTTCATTTAATCGCTTTTTTTTTCAATAACATGCAATACATTTGCATTGTAAATAATGTAATAACTAGGGGAAAATATATAGAGAAGATATATATCATCAACCCTAATGGATCTATCCAGAGAGACCCATTAATAATATAGCAAGTAGACATGCACATATCATGCCACAGAAGCAAAGACTTCAAGGAAAGGTTGCCTTCGGATCAGGGCACAACAATAAAATGTTCATGAAGAGTTCAAGTCGTATTGCCATTTTGTTTTTAAATCCCGAGAGTCTCCAGGGAGATGTTTGGAAAAGTTGGACAAAAAGAGTTTAGGTGAAAAAATGGGACCTGGAGAATCAAAGCACAGAAAAGGAATTAAGAAACTTAAGATACATATTCTGGTCTCTCAAGTTTCTTCTGGCCAAAAAAAGTTAAAGTTTCTGGTGGATGGTGATTCTGAAATTACTGAGTTGAGTCACCTGAGGTTTCAGTTATACAAAGTGTTAGGAGATTTAGGTCACAGAAAGTGCTGCTTTAGAAATGGGTCTCCATCCCCATTAATGTATGGGACAGGGGAGCAACATCTAGTGTGAAAACAGAATTAGAGTAAATCAATAGGAAAGCAATGGCAGGGCAGCGGAACTGAGAAATCCTGGTGGAATAGCAGAGCAAACTCATCCCGAAAGATGGCACCATCAGCCCAAGTAGTGATGAGATTTAGGCATGACATTCTAACCAGGTGCTCAAGAACATTATGGTCTGAAAACCGAATTTTTGTATAAGATTTTCCTCCTTGGACACATAGAACACTTTGGGGGATGTGGTGAAATTGCAGTTTTATAGGTTTGAAGGTGGGGATATTAAGCTAATTAATTTCTGCCATTTATACTACACAGAACATTGGTATCTTGGGCTGAGAATCTGAGCTGTCTTTGCTTTCCATGTAGGAAATTTGGAAATTAGCACTAAACCTTTATATTTTAGGCATAGTTCCCCTGAAAGAAAAGTTTGAGGAATAAAATGTATACACTACTGCTTTATTAGAAAACTTAATCACTTGGAATTAGCAATGGGGGAGGGTGAGTTTTTATAGAAAACTAAAAACTGTGGTTTTTAATTTTCTTAGCCAAACTATAAAAAGCAGATATTGTCACACAAATAAGAAGAGAAACAGAAGCCTGAAAGACCTATTCTAAAAGGGAAGCATTATATGGTAGATAGAGAGGAACACTAGTTCTCTGTTTGCTAATTTACTTAGGTTTCAGTTCATTTGACCCTTGCAGGGAGTACAGGGGGGATATATTGTCTTGGTAGGAGATGTAGTGCTAAATATAGCTAAAAGCTTATTTTAATGCAAACATAAAAATAAAAATAATTGATGGACTCTAAAGCACATAACTTCAAGGAAAACGCACAAGCTGGAACATATAAAGAATGCGATGGTCTGTGTATATACAAAGTTTTTCCTGCCTGGAGCAAAGGTACAAAACTGATCATTAAAAAGGTCAGTGCTTAAAAATATTCTATATTTGGATTATTATTATTTTGTTGTAACTTTATTTTAATGTAAAAATCCATCATGTGTTAGAGCGATAGTATCAATTTAGAGAAATAAAAGCCCAGCAAGTGTGGCTCTGAGGTTGAGTGTTGACCTATGAACCAGATGGTCACAGTTTGATTCCAGGTCAGGAAACATGCCTGGCTAGTGGGCTTGATCTCCGATAGGGGGCGTGCAGGAGGCAGCTGATCAATTATTCTCTCTCATAATTTTTTAAAAATATATTTTATTGATTTTTTACAGAGGAAGAGAGAGGGATAGAG
This sequence comes from Eptesicus fuscus, assembly GCF_027574615.1. NCBI lineage: Eukaryota > Metazoa > Chordata > Mammalia > Chiroptera > Vespertilionidae > Eptesicus > Eptesicus fuscus. Next base: position 12,737,623 of record NC_072475.1, read on the forward strand.
AGTTAGAAACATTGATGAGAGAGAAACATCAATCAGCTGCCTCTTGCACACCCCTTACTGGGGATGTGCCCACAACCAAGGTACATGCCCTTGACCTTAATCGAACCTGGGACCCTTGAGTCCGCAGGCCGACGCTCTATCCACTGAGCCAAACCGGTTTCGGCATATTCTCTCTCATCATTGATGTTTCTATCTCTCTCTCCCTTCCTCTGTGAAATCAATAAAAAATATATACTTTTTCAAAATAAATAAAAGTGTCAATAATATTGCTAGATATGTCTAGAAAAGACAGGATAATTCCAATAATGTCCATCAGCTTGATACCAAGTTTACTTAAAAGTCAAGATTAGCCAAAACCGGCTTGGTTCAGTGGATAGAGCATGGGCCTGCGGACTCAAGGGTCCCAGGTTCGATTCCAGTCAAGGGCATGTACCTTGGTTGCGGGCACATCCCCAGTGGGAGGTGTGCAAGAGGCAGCTGATCGATGTTTCTCTCATCGATGTTTCTGACTCTCTATCCCTCTCTCTTCCTCTCTGTAAAAAATCAATAAAATATATTTAAAAAGTCAAGATTAAATTGGGTTAGATAATTCTTTTTTAAGGAATATATCTAACACACTAAAATTAACTATTTACATTCTGGGTTTGCTAAGACACTGGTGCAAGAAAAATCTGCCTAATGAGCCAATGAAAACCCATGGCATTGACTTTTTTCTTTGTCTCTCTAACACTCTTCTTACCTCTGTAATAATTCAATTTAAAATCCTCTCAATGGGGCAGGCAAGATAAAAGTCAAGGCCAGTTCCATGTTTGTATGTGGAGGGCGAACATCATCGGAACACGATTAAGAGAAGATATATGACAGATCCAAATTTAAGACATTCTTAAAATATCTACATTAACTAGATTAAGAGCATATGGTGCTTATCTTTAGGTGGACTCATGTATATAAGCAAAAAAATATATATATATAAAATAGACTCTGTTTAAGATACAAAGGAAGGGCAATGGTAATTTTATTTCCTAAAACTTAATTAAAAATGCTAATCTTTTGAAAAGTGTATATTTTTTGATTGGATTGTTTATCTTCCTTTTGCTAAATTGTGTGAGTTCCCTGTAAATGTTGGAGATTAAACCCTTATCGGAGATAACATTGGCAAATACAGTATGTTCTCTCATGAAGTGGGCTTTCTTGCTGTTTTGTTGATGGTTTCCTTTGCTGTGCAGAAGCTTTTTATTTTGATGTACCAGTAGTCCCATTTGTTTATTTTCTCCTTAGTTTCCATTGCCCTAGGAGTTGTATCGGTAAAGATATTGCTATGACAAATGTCTGCTATTTTGGTGCCTATGGCTTCTTCTAAGATTTTTATGGTTTCCCATCTTACATTTAAGTCCTTTATCCATTTTGAGTTTATTTTTGTGTACGGTGTAAGTTGGTGGTCTAGTTTCATTTTCTTTTGCAAGTATCTGTCCAATTTCCCCAGCACCATTTATTGAAGAGACTGTCTTGACTCCATTGTATGTTCATGCCTCCTTTGTCAAATATTAATTGAGCATAATGGTTCATGTCAATTTCTGGGTTCTCTGTTCTGTTCCACTGGTCTCTATATCTATTCCTTAGCCAGCACCAGGAAGTTTTGAGAACAGTGGCTTTGTAGTATAGCTTGATATCTGGTATTGTGAGCCCTCCAACATTGTTCTTTCTCAAGATTGCTGCAGCTATTCGGGTTCTTTTTTTATTTCAGATGAATTTTTGGAGAGTTTGTTCTAGGTCTTTGAAGTATGCCATTGGTATTTTAATGGGGATTGCATTAAATTTATAGATTGTTTTGGGTAGTATGGTCATTTTAATGATGTTTATTCTACCAATCCATGAACACTGTATATTCTTCCATTTGTTCATGTCTTCCTCTATCTCTTTTTTCAGTGTCCTGAAATTTTCTGAGTACAGGTTCTTTATCTCCGTGGTTAAGTTTATTCCTAGGTATCTTAATATTTTTTGTTGCAATGGTAAATAGGATTGCTTTTTTAGTTTCTCTTTCTGTGAGTTCATTATTGGTGCATAGAAAAGCCATAGACTTCTGGGTGTTAATTTTGTATCCTGCTACATTGCCAAATTCATTTAGTAAGTCTAGTAGTATTTTGATGGAGTCTTTGGGGTTTTTCATGTACAATATCATGTCATCTCCAAATAAGGACAGTTTTACTTCTTCTTTTCCAATTTGGATGCCTTTTATTTTTCTTCTTGTCTGATCAGAGTTGCATAACCAATGGATTCAAGACACTGGAGGGGAGGTGAAGGCATGTGCCAGGGGGGAGTAGGGGAGGCAGTGGGGAGGTCAATGAGGATAAAAAAGAGATATATGTACTACTATTTGTAATACTTTAAACAATAAAATAAAATTTAAAAAATATTCATCTTTCACTAAAGGAAGCTGAACAGAGCTAGGCTTCTTAGAACTCAAATTTTATTTATAAAGTTATAATCCAGAAAAATTTTCCTTAAATGTACTGTGGATAACAAGTTTAGAAGATGTTAGAATAGTTTTTAAGACTTTTAATGGAGGAAATATATTTTAATTTTCATAAAAAATCATATTGTTGACTTTGAGATACAACCCATTCTGAAGTTGGAACTTCATCAGTTCATAGTTTCTATTTATTATAAAACTAGAGGCCCAGTGCACGAAATTTATGCATGGGTAGGGTCCCTAGCAGCTGCCGGCTGTGGGCGTCTCCCTTCCCCCAGCCACCTGCTGCCGCCACCACCACCACAGTCCCTGCCCCCTGGTCAAAGTCCTGATTGAACTCCAAGTCGAACTCCCTGTCGAGGGGACAATTTGCATATTAGGCCTTTATTATATAGGATAAACTTGATTTGTAAAATTCTCAATTTCACAATTAAAAAGGAAGAGGAATGTCTCTATGGCCCAAGTCTGAATATACCACTTTAAGTGTTACTTTGCAGGCTGGATATGGGCCTGTGGAAGACACTTTTAATTGTCTGGTGAACTGTCATAACTAAAAAATGGTCTTGGAGCTAAAATATCTTTCTTAGGAGTGGCTCTTTGTTAGAGCCAAACATCTCTTAGTTACGGCATTGTTGTCATGCCCAGTGGCTAGACTGCCACATGGACACTCTAAAGGCAATAGCATCTGAGGTCATGTAGACACTCAAAGCAATGAGGTTCCCATGTGTCTGGCTGAATGTCTGCATTTTTCAAAATGTTTTTTGTGTGACAAATTCTGTGCAATGCAGAATTCATGTTTTTTTTTTTTTTAATTTGTAAACTGATAAAAATATATAATAAGTTATTCTAGCTTGGGGTCTTTCCAAGGATGCTTCAGGTTAGGTAAATTTGGTCCTGGCCCAGTATGAGAAGATTTTGTCAGGCAGTAATCTCACTTTGCTAAAGGCTAAAATCTGTATGGTGTAAGTCATACATAATTGTATGCCAATGAGCATCTCTTTCCAACTCCACACTCAGTGATGTCATTTGGTAGCTTAAAATCAGCCAAGGTGAGAATACATACATCATGCAAACTGAGTATACATCAGAGCTTAATTTGATGCTTGGTTAAGTGAATGGAGAGAATATTAACAATGCATATTAAATTGAAAATTACAACCATTTCATAGTGAATAGCACAAAAATTGAAAAAATATATACTTTAAATATTCAAAGGCTATTATCCAATTCAACAAAGGAAAACCATTCATGTCATTAAAGAATGAAGAAGTTCTGACATATGTTTTTGTTAATTTACTTTTGTCATACTCATTAACATATATACAAATATCAAGCCATGCAACCATTAGATGAGTAGAGATAAAAGATTGTACCCAAATCATCCAAGCATTTGGTGAGATTTCCTTAACTATCTGGAATTTACAATAAAAAATATTATTTATGCTAGCATTTGTAAATTATATGCTATGCATAATTTATATCAGTAAAATTTGTAATAAATTCTGTAGCTATACATATCCATCCTTTTTTGGTGGGTGGAACTGGTTGTTAAACCTTCACCAGTACACCAATGTCCCCTTGTTTTATTACACGTCACAACCTAGGCCGGGAGAAGCCTGCCTAGTCAATAATATTAAGATTCTTCAGTGAGACAATGTAAGAGGAACAGCACCCTCATTGCTATTTGTTTGTCACTGAAAAGACCCGGATGCCATTTTCTATTCTATGGATTGACAGTAAGACCTATTGTACATGTTTATTGAGACTGAATATAAAATAATAAAAATATCTAGCACAGGGCCAGTCATAAAATAAGTGTTTAGTATCTCTCTTTTTTTAAAATATATTTTATTGATTTTTTTTACAGAGAGGAAGGGAGAGGAATAGAGAGTTAGAAACATCAATGAGAGAGAAACATCGATCAGCTGCTTCCTGCACACTCCCTACTGGGTATGTACTCGCAACCAAGGTACATGCCCTTGACTGGAATTGAACCTGGAACCCTTGAGTCCACAGGCTGACGCTCTATCCACTGAGCCAAACTGGTTAGGGATGGTTAGTATCTCTTTTCCACACATCTCACTAAGACAATAATGACAATAAGAACATATGCTTTTAGATTCCTCTATTAATATTCTAAATACAATAACTTTAATGCTCACAACAACTTTATGGCTTGGTACTATTATTGTCCATATTTCACAGATGATTAATTTATATTTTGATATTTAAATATATAGATATAACTTATAAGGTATTTAATACCAAATTGGTGACAAGGATATTACTCAGTTTTACTTAAGATTAATGATGAGACCCTTCCCAATCTCACTGCAGCAAGTAAAGAGCTCATTGCATAGCATGAGGTTAACATTGAGCAGGGGTCTCAGCACATAGTCTTAAAATAATAGGCTAGAAAACTGGCTTAACGTTAAGGACTCATTAGGCATTTTTTTAACAGAGAAAAAAAAAAACACCTTAATTTTCTTCTAGACTCATTAAAGGGAAATTTCCAGGTGGTGCCATAATATTTTCCATTTTAAAGTAAAACAATTTCTACTGTATAAACAGCAAATATAAAGAACATACTGATGTAGCATTTTAAAGAATTTTATTGTTGTTACTGCTTGATAACTTTAGTGAAATTATACCAAATATGCCTCTAATCAGCATGATACTTAACCTAGATTTGAGGCTTTATCAGAAAGTTGCCTTTATGTTAAAAGCAACTTTCATAAAATTAAAACTGTTTCTGCATAATGTCTCTAAAAAATCAAGTTCACAACATTTCCCTGAGTAATTTGCCTATCTATAAATTCATACGGTTGTCCCATCAAAACATGATATTGGGTGGATTTTTGGAAAATTAGCAATAATCACAATTTCAAGACTGCATTAAACTTAAGAAATTGTGTATCAACACTTTAGTAATTAGGATAAATATTAGTTTTTTTCTAAATGAAATGATATACCAATGAAAATGAAGAGATTGTCAAAGTAGTTTTAAAAATTAAAATATTCAACTACATGCTGTCTACTAGAAAACCACTTTAAATTCAAAAACCTCTATATGTTACAACTAAAGAAATGCAAAATTAATGATATATCTCCAAATTAAGATGAATAACAGAAATTTTATTTTATTTTATTTAAATATATTTTATTGATTTTTTACAGAGAGAAGGGAGAGGGATAGAGAGTTAGAAACATCAATGAAAGAGAAACATCGATCAGCTGCCTCTTGCACACCTCCCACTGGAGATGTGCCCGCAACCAAGGTACATGCCCTTGACTAGAATCGAACCTGGGACCCTTCAGTCCGCAGGCCAACGCTCTATCCACTGAGCCAAACCGGTCAGGGCAGAATAACAGAAATTTTAAAAACTTACATTAGCATTTATAATAGCGTCAAGATGTATGACATGCATTATGATAAATTTAACATAACATGTATACTGAAGACAACAAAATATTGAAACCTTGCAACCAACAGAATATTGCAGCGAAATATTAAATATCTAAATAAATGGAGGATCTTCATGGGTAAGAATGCTCTATATTGATAAAATGTCTTTTTTTTCACAGTGCAATGTATAGCTTCTGTACCATCCCAATTAATATGCTAGCAGACTTTTTTTAATGGAAATGTTTAAACTAATGTCAAATTTTCTTATATTTTTCCTTTAAAGGAAATGGCCTTTAAGAGGTCACTACTGTAATTTAGTCTGGGGAGAGACATTGTATGGGAAAAAACGTATTTATTTATTTTTTTAGGCTACAATAAAAGTAAGTACTGATCAATAAAGAGTCATTAGATTCTTAATGAACAATAGATTCTTAATGGAAAGTGAAGTAGATTACTGTATTTTCACACAAAAATGTTTCAATAGCATTAACATTTTTTTAAAGACAAGTTCTTCCCAGATTGTGATTTGTGTTAGATTGGCTTGGGGCTTTTTTTTTTTTTAATGGATTGTATCATGAAATATAGAGTAGCCAAGGTCAGGGCTTCAGGTAAAGTTAAAATACAAAATGAGAATACATGGGGGGAAAGAAGTATAAATATGGAAAGTGAATAATGAAAAGCCCACTAAATAGTTGAACTGCTCTGGGATACTTGATAACACTTTAGCTTTTGTGAAATGGTTTTGACTGTTCTGCGTTAGAAAAGACTGACAGTTGCATTGTTCCATGGTGCCCTGATGGGGCACTCCTACCCCAGAATCCCTCACCCAGGAGCAGAATCTCATAATTCTTTGAAAATTTTTACTCTTATGAACTGGTACTTGAAATAAAGCAGAGAATGTATGGTTTGGCTATCCAGATTTTAGTATGCAGTGTTAAAATGTCTTCATTTAGTTTTCCTATGCTTTTAGAGAGGAAAATTAGATAGGATTCCCACCACTTCATGATTCAGGTAGACAGAACTACAGACCGAAACTAAAACAATCTTCCTGAATGTCAATGATAAGTGAAAAAAACCATCACATTTGTAATTTTTCATTCCAGATACAATTTCAATGCAAAAAGGAGTCACTTGATATCCTAAAACCAATAATTTATCAAACGTGAAAACATTCCCAAGCTCACAAGAACTTGTTAAGTGGAAAAATGTACCTTCATACAACCTGAAGGAAAATAAAATTAAAAACAACCTGTAACATATAACACAGTCAGTAACCTTCCTCTGGAGGCAATTGACCGATTTTCCAGAGTAGTTACAATGTGAACGTATAGCAATTGTCAGAACGCATGTTGTTGTTCTTTTGTTTTGTTTTACTTTTGATGTTGTTGTTTACTTTTGCTGTTCTCTGTCACATCAGGTGGTGTATATTGTCAGTGCAATCCACTATCATCTTAGTTATGCTAGATTTCTCATCGTTTCCCTTCATATTTCAGAAGTAATTTCAGGTAGACACATTGATCTCCTTTACCAAAAACTGTTCACCCAACTCTTAGCATCCATCGATGATTCTACCTGCCACGATCAATATTACAGGTCACCTTGGAGGGTGCTTTGGCAGGGAATTGAGGGAGGTATATGTGGGGAGTTGCTCTTCAATGGATATAAAGTATTAGCACCTACAGGGTGAAAATTTTCTAAAGATCTGCTGTACAGCATTGTGTGTACAGTTAATAGTATTGTACTGCACACTTAAAATTTTGTTAATAATGATGTCTTTCTTTTACTACAATAGCAATAATATTATACCCGAGGAAATGGGTAAAAAAAGTAATTAACTTGCAATAATGTGAACAACTCAAGCAGCCACACAAACAATATGTATTGGTTCTATTTATTTGCCTGGCATTGTGCCAAACAGACAGAGCGCTCTCATGGAGGCTGTAGCTTCATCTGGAGAGAAACGGATAAAACTAGTGGGACATTGTACATTCTTATAGCTGGAAACAGAATAAAAAGGAGGAAAATAGAATGTAAAAGAGGAAACTTGCCATGAATTAAAAGTTCACCTATACATTTCCTTTACTTTACTCTACTATTCTAAAAGGCTTCTTGAGTAAATCCTTGATTGCATTCATGAACCACTTTTTAGGGTTTTATAGTATCTATCATTTTAGAAGAGTAAATCTCTCAAATCCCACGTTAATGCATTACCCATAAAATGGAGATCATTCAGGATTCTCCAAAGAAGGTATTTATCAAAATAAGAAAAAAAAGTTGCTAATTATGAATAGTTCAAGACAGGAGCACAATTAAAACTAAGCAAAGGTAATTCTAATTTTTTCTCTTTAAGTTGTATGTGTCCTTGAATATCACTTAAATGTTCCACATCATACTTTGTATATGTTAATTGAGACAAAGGAATTGCACTGGAGTGAATTTAAGAAGCGGCAAAATGAATTTTAATGAAACGTGGATATGATAAAATATAAATTGCTATCTTTGGGCAAAAGAGAATAGCTAATCTCACTTAGGAACTATCAGCAGCTTTGCCTTCAATCACAAAATGAGCACTTGGCAATCGTTTGTAAAGTTCACATTTAAACTTTCTCTCCAGACATCAGAAGATGGTCAAGAAATCAATGCTACATAAAAATGCGATGCCTTTCATGAAATTCTACTAGAACATGTTCTATGCGAAAACTCCTGGTTATTTTTTCTAAAACACACATTCTTCATGATTCATATTACGTAAATGTAAGCATTTCATACATACTTTATGTATATGATCCTCTCTTATGTGTGGATTTAAATGTAGTTTGTCTTAAAATTCAAATGCTGAATAGAAAATACAGTTTAATAGCATAAAGCATAATTTACATTTTCTTGTAACGTAAGGGCTGAGAGATGTCAATTCCTGGGATGCTGTGTACTCATCATTTTGGCAGTTGCTTTGCTTTTTAGTTTGCAAGTAAAACAAGTATAACTTCAGTAGTGGAAAAAAACTTAACAGTTAAACTGCAACTTGCCTTTAGTGTTTTATATATTTTTTACAATAGCATTTTAATGGTCCACAGAGATGATTAAATTTAGCTCCAATAGATACAATATGATTTTATTGACTTTATTAAATAAGTAAATTATTTTTAAATTAATATTTTGAAAACATTTTAATTTTTTAAAATTTTATATGAACTTAATGTTATATTCAGCTTTCAGTATTATAATTGCTTGTTTGGATTAAGATAATTTACACAAAATCTGTGGGACAGCAGCTTTTTACTTTTTTTAATACATTCTAAATTGCTTTTATGACCCTAGCTGGTTTGGCTCAGTGGGTAGAGCATTGGCCTGGGGACTGGGGGGGTCCCAGGTTTTATTCCAGTCAAGGGCACATGCCCTGGTTGCAGGCTCGATCTCCAGTAGGGGGTGTTCAGGAGGCAGCCAATCAACGATTCTCTCATCATTGATGTTTCTCTCTCTCCCCTCTTCCTTCCTCTCTAAAATCAATAAAAGTATATTTTAAAAAATAAACTGCTTTTATGATAATACAATCAAATTTAGTCTACTGAGCTTTTAAGAGCTTTTTCAGTTAATGGATTTCTGTTGTATAAAATACTAAACGTTTGTCAGTTTTATATCTGCTTTCCTCAAAGGGTATCAACATTGTGTTTGTTAGTTTTTCTCTCTGCTCTTTTATACCCAAACTTGTTTTTATAACATATCTTGTTGTTATCAGAAAATATCTAAGTTAGGTCAGAATGTTTGCAATATAGTATAGAATTGTTTCATGCAAAGAAAAAGGCAGAGTAGCTAAAAAAATACTTTAGGTATTTTTCAGAAATATTATAGCAATTCTGCTATTACCTTCAAAAAATGTTTTGCTTACACAACAGTTTGCCCCCAACATCCTCCCAATTGGCTAAGTATCAATTTAGGTAAAAACTAGTGGCTTTCATGCAATTTCCTTTAGTCTTCATGTATAATCCCTAGTGGATGAAGAGTCATGAGTACAGTTGACCCTTGAACAATGCAAGGATTGGGAGCGCCATCCCTCATGAAGTTTTAAATCTACGTGTAACTTTTGACTCACTAAAAATTTAACTGCTGTCACCACTCAGTATGGGACAGGATTGCTCAAGGGTATGTTCCATGTATTGCTCCTTATCTAAAATGGCTTAGAATGATGCCTATAGTCGGCCCTCTGTATCCATTACTTCCACTGGTCACCAGGGAAGTGAGGGGGAAGATATTGGGCGAAGGGTACAACATTGCAATTATGTCGGATGAATAAGTCTAGAAATCAGATGTGCAGTATGATGACTGTAGTTAATAACAATCTATTAAATACTATAAGCCTGCTAAGAGAGATTTCAGGTGCCCTTATCACATGCACACACAATAAAATTGGTAACTATATAAGAGGTGATCACTACAGTCAAGCATTTCATTATCCATATATGTTAAATTGTTTTGTACACTTCTAAGTATATATAATACTTATTAAAATATATGATGAATGTAAAGGTAAAGATATTATGAAGTAAATTTATTACTAACACTAGAGGTCCGATGCACGAATTCGTGCACCAGTGTGTTCCCTTGGCCTGGCTTGCAGGATTGAGCCGAAACCAGCTCTCTGACATCCCTGAATGGTCTCAGATTGTGAGAGGGTGCAGGCCAGGACGAGGGACCCCACTGGTGCACAATCAGGGCCGGGGAGGGACGCAGGAGGTTGGCCAGCCGGGGAGGGACTGTGAGAGGGCTCCAGGGTGTATCCAGCCCATCTTGCTCAGTCCCGATCAGCCGGACCCCAGCAGCAAGCTAACCTACCAGTTGGAGCGTCTGCCCTCTGGTGGTCAGTGCACATCATAGCAAGCAGTTGAGCGGCCTTAGCATATCATTAGCAAATTATGCTTTGACTGGTTGAATGGACAATCAGACGACCGGACACTTAGCATATTAGGCTTTTATTATATAGGATATACATGAAAATTTCCATAGAATATGTTAAGCATGCATTTGTCAAATTATAATCACAAGTTTGCTGTCATATAGTTTTTATTCTAGTTGCTGCTGTGGACCAAATTAATGGGAGAACCTAATTCTATATCTAAAGTTTTATATATATAGAATTTTTAACAGTGCAAAAAAATTCCAAATACTATTGTACTGCATTAATTGAAAAAGTGAAAAGGAGTAAAACAAATTTTATCTTTCAAAAAGGTAATTGCCCAAATATAAGAAATGTGATAGAGATCTTAAATGAAGCGTTTTAATGGAGACTTATTAGATTACTAGAAGCCTGTTGCACGAAGTTTCATGCAATAGACTTTCCTTCACCTGGCTGTCAGCACCAGTTTTCGTCTGGCCACCTGCAGATCGGAGCGCCTCCCAAAGGCTGAAGGCGGGACTCGGGAGGCACTCCGATGGGGGTGGGGGGTGGCCAGAGGAAAACTGGTGCTGGCAGCCAGGCAATTGGCCACCAGCATCTTCCGCCGGCCCCATAGGTCCTCCTGCAGCGCCGGCCGTTTAGGCCAGCGGGAGGAGCGGGGGGCAGGGACTCGCGAGTCCCCGCCCCCCGCTCCTACTGCCAGCCAATCGGCCACCCTGAGTCCCGCCCCCCGCACCTCCAGCAGGCCCGATCGTGGGCATAGCGGAGTGATGCAATTTGCATATTACCTTTTTATTATGTAGGAGGATTCCATTATATAAGACAAACAGTCTTATGGATGTTTTATTTAAAGACAAAAGCATTATTTTTTTTAAATAAAAATGTTAACAGCTTGTCTTCACAGATTGTTTGCAAGCATAGGCTGCCTTTACCATTGAGATTACAAAACTTTTATGAAATTAATTTACATTATTGACCTTAGAACTATATTTCTTATCTCCATTACAATTTTTAAATGTGAATTTTACTATCACTTGTGTGAATATAACACATCCTATGTAAGACCAATTTTTAAGAACCATTTTCTATGGTTGTGCTGGAAGAAATGTTCAAGAAAGATATAGAAAAATTTTATTACCAAAGCATTTCTTCTCTGAAGAATCTATTGTTTTTCTTAGAATACTGTTTCTAGTTTGTTTTCTTATTGGTACCTTTGGGCTCTTTCTTAAAGAATAAATATTGTGAAACATGCTATAAACTCAGAAGAAATAGAGCTATTTAAATATATAGACTCTAGACTATGAATTGAATTAAAAATAAAAAGTTGTACACATTATGACTTCTTGGGAAGCTTCTAATTAAGGTTTGGGTTTCATGGAGTATTACAGCAGAAATGATTTTTACTTCACAAAACACGTGGTTGCCATGGTAACATTATTCCTACATTGCACCTACTGCATTTTCTCATATTGGATATTAAGTCTAGCAATATAATTGAATTACATTCTGTACATCATTTTAAATTGTCTTAGGAAAAACACTCCTGTATTTGAAAAGGAAATGTAAAAATCTTAGAACTGCAATGCTCTTTGTCACATAAGATTGAATAAAAACATAAAATTGAGAATTACAATTTTTTTGAGCATTTCAAATCAGTGAATGTGCTTTCTGACAAGAATGGCAAAATTTTTTATATATAAATGATTTAACTGATTAAAATTACCACTATCTAGCATGTTATATATTTTATCTTATTTATTTTTTCACTCAGTGTAATATATTCTCCGTGAGAGCAGATATTTGTTCATGATGATGAATCTCTAGAGCCTATGATAGTACCTTATACATAAGAACAGGCGTCCTCAAACTACGGCCCGTGGGCCACATGTGGATGTTTTTGCTGTTTTGTTTTTTTACTTCAAAATAAGATATGTGCAGTGTGCATAGGAATTTGTTCATAGTTTTTTTTTTAAACTATAGTCCAGCCCTCCAACGGTCTGAGGGACAGTGAACTGGCCCCCTGTTTAAAAAGTTTGAGGACCCCTGCATAAGGTACATAATAAATATACTCAAATAAAATAATGAGATTATTTATTTTTATAATTAGAAAATTATAAACATCTTTAATGTTTGTTGAATTCATATAGTATATTAATCCTTTAGCTGTATATTAAAATGTTTACATTTTGTTTTCCCATCAGATTACTAAGAAATGATTATTCTTTTTTGTTGTTCTACGTTCTAATAACTACATTAGGTAAAGTAGATTAAACTCTTTATTGGATGCCTGCTAAGGTTCATTTTATAAACATAAGCACTTTACTTTCTGTTAACCTGATTATTAAACTTATGTTTATGTAAAAAATTTGGCTATTGACATTATTTGAAATCACTTCTCCAAATTAAACTAGAAGGGAGCGGGATTAAAAATGCTTTCCTTTTTTTATGTTTGTCAATATTCCAAAAATATATGTATTAAAACAGAAAAAAATGCTTTCCTTTTCTATTCAGGAAGAATTGAAATAGACTAAATACTACTTGTCAAAGTGCATTGCTTGTACACTGTCATTAAATAGTTTTGAAGTCATGGCAGTGTTTAACTGAGAAAATAAAGAAGTGTGTGTTTGTATAAAATAAGGACTTGACATTATACATTCTGTGACCTGGCATTTTTAACATGGGTTTATTATAAAATGATTAAGTTTTCATTTTAAATATAATTTTGTTGATCCAAATAGAGGAAAATCATAGGTATTTCAAGGAAGAAAGCAGAGCTGTGGCACCATAATAAAGAAGCACACTCCACTAAGCTTTTTATCTTTGGAAATAAGACTAAGTGTTCAAGTGCAATGAGCATTCTAAATCAAAAGCACTGTTGCCTCACATTTTTATTTCCCCTTGGCTCAGATTTTGGAAGCAGATCTTGCCAAGAACTGAATGTATATTGTCAATATCTTTTTTCTCTAGGAAAATTTTCAGGCAATTCATATTAGAATAATATTAAAATGATTTATACTTCTTAAGCAAATTCAAGATAAATAAGTACATGAATTCTAATTTGCTTTATATATACATTATTTTTAATAATGGATAGTAAGCAGTACATTTAGAATCATATGGAGTTCTTTTTTTTTCATGAAGTTGGATATACTAGTATATGAGATGGAAATTGGTTAGCTTTATGAATCAACCAATGATATTTTAAGCTTTCCAAATCATAGTGCTTGATGTTTTCTACTCATTTATTGTACACTAAGCAGTTTTAAAGCTAGTAATATATATTAATATCCTTACCCATGTACTGCAACAGCAAGAAAATAAAAAAACATAGATACAATGATATTTAAATTGAGATAATGGGTTAAAGAAGTTCTTTAATTCTTCAACATACGAAGATACATTTCTTTAAATTCCATGTTTAATGGATATAAATATTTTCATCTAAATGAACAATTTATATAACAAATAAAATTAATGTCTTTTCTCTCTGTTTTTTAATAAGATTGATACTTGCCAGTGTACTTCACTTTTAATTGTATACAAATGAAAGTGAAGAGATTCCCTTCACTTGTCTGCAGTTGGCCAAATAATGGCCTCCCAAAAGATGTCCATATCTTAATTCCTGGGACCTGTGAAGGTTACTTTATATGGAAAAAAAGCTTTTTGCACATTGTGCTAAATCAAAGATCTTGAGATGTGTAGATTATTCTGGATAGCAGGGTAGGTCCTAAATGCAATCACATTTATTCTTATAAGAAGGAGGCAAAAGAGAAGTTGACATAGACGGAAAAGGAGAAGACAAAGTGACTGCAGAGAGACATTGGTCACAAACTAAGGAATATTGTATAACTGGGAATATGCCAGAAAATTATTAAATGTCAATCCAAAGTCAAAACAGGGAACATATAGAAGGATTTGATTTGGTTACAGTTACAGGACAATGTTGATAAGACATAATAAAGAGGAAAAATATGACTCTCTCTTGATATATTAAATAAATAAAATAAAGAAGTTTCCCTCTTTTATCTTCTTTAAATATATTTCATTGACTGAGAGAGAGAGAGAGAGAGAGAGAGAGAGAGAGAGAGAGATTAATGATGAGAGAGAATCATCAATCGGCTGCTAGCAACTGAATGTCAACCTATGAACCAGGAGGATTGAAAGTGACCTGCTGGTTCATAGGTTGACTTCAACCACTGAGCCATTCTGGCTGGGCAAGAAATTTTTCTATTGATCTTCAGAAAAGAAAAGCCCTATGTCTATGATTGAAAAGGGAGATATGTTTCTAATGAAAGCAAGTGTAGATAATATTTCATCTTTCTAATTAGATATTTGATGAGAGGCAATGTCTTAGCTCTATGGCTGCTGTAACAAATTTCCACATATTTAGTGGCTTAAAACAACAGAAATTTATTTTCTTGTAGTTGAGGAGAGTGGAAATCTGAAATCAGTATCATTTCGGGAAACCAAGGTGTCGAAAGGGCTGCATTCCACCTATACTCAAAATACCATCAGCTTACACCATCAAATTTAAAAAGATAGACAAATGGGACTACATCAAAATAGAAAAGCTTCTGTACAGCAAAATAAGCCACCAACAAAACAACAAGAAAGCCCACTGCCTGGGAGAACATATTTGCCAATGTTATCACCAGTAAGGGTTTAACCTCCAACATTTACAGGGAACTCATACAAATTAACAAAAGGAAGATAAACAACCCAATCAAAAAATGGGCAATGGACCTAAATAGATACTTTTCGAAAGAAGATAGAAGGAAGGCCAAGAGACATATGAAAACATGCTCAAAGTCACTAATCACCAGAAGGAAGCAAATAAAAACAACAATGAGATACCATCTCACACCTATCAGAATGGCTATCATCAACAAATCAACAAACAACAAGGGCTGGAGAGGATGCAGAGAAAAAGGAACCCTCGTGCACTGCTGGTGGGAATGCAGACTGGTGTAGCCACTGTGGAGAACAGCATGGAGTTTCCTCAAAGACCTAAAAATGGAACTCCCATTTGACCAAGTGATCCCACTTCTAGGAATATATCCCAAGAAACTAAAAACACCAATCAGAAAGGATATATGCACCCCTATGTTAATAGCAGAACAATTTACCATAGCTAAGATTTGGAAACAGCCTAAGTGCCCATCAGCAGATGAATGGATTAGAAAACTATAGTACATCTACACAATGGAATACTATGCTGCAGTAAAAAAGAAGGAGTTCTTACCATTTGCAACAGCATGGATGGAACTGGAGAGCATTATGCTAAGCGAAATAAGTCAGTCAGAGAAAGATAAATATCACATGATCTCACTCATTTGTGGAATATAATGAACAACATAAGCTGATGAACATAAACAGATCCAGAGACAGAGAAGCATTGATCAGACCATCAAACCTCAGAGGGAAAGCAGGGGAGGGTGGGGGTAGGGGGAGAGATCAACCAAAGATCTCTCTTAGGTTGATCTCACATAAGCCTAACCAATGAACACAGACACCAGGGGGGGATGAGGGTATAAATGGGGAGGTGGGGGGCAATAGGGGGGTAAGGACACATATGTAATACCTTAATCAATAAAAAAAATTATAAAAAAATAAAATAAAAAGATAGATTCCAAACACACACACACACACACACACACACAAAAAAAAATCTGGTATAAAATGACTACATTTACTTTAAACAAGGGGAATATGGGAGATATCTGTAATACTATCAACAATAAAAAATATATTTTAAAATATTACATTTACTTTAAAAATATTATTTCCCCAATTTTGTAAAAGCACATATATTGATTATGGCATTTGTAAACATTTATTACGGAAAAAAATACATGCCCATTAGTTTTCCCTGTTATTAAAGTAACAGAAGCTTTGGTCATGAATGATAATGAATACACGTCTGTTGATGGCTCCATATCTGGTTCTATCTCTCTCTGGGGCTTTGCAGATCCTATAACTAAAATGTGCAGCAGATTGGTTAATTCCTCGGTGTTGAACTAGAGCACAATGAGAAAGACATGAACTCTCCTCTGGGAACCACAGAGCAGAAGTTTGTCTGATAACCATCTGATTCATGATCACTGCCATATTTTAGCTGTTGAAAGCGCTCCCTAGTCAAAGACTAAGCTATAAAATAATGGGTGAATAAACTTTAAGGTGCTTAAGTTATGGTGTTTAATCATATATTTGAATTGCAGAGTATAAATTACCTTGATGGAGTCATAGGTCAATTATTTTTGATGTATAATTTAACTACATAAAAGACCATGAAGATTTATTTCATTAATCATAGATATTAATCAAGTGATTCTACACATATTTATCTCCTTCAAATTTAACAATAGAATATTTTAATAAGTCAAAGAAATAATTTAAATATGCTTTAACAACAGTTCTATTTTTATTTTTTGTTCAATCAGAGAGTTAGTAACATTTACATATCTTACAATGCATGTTCTTAGATCACTGATTCACATGTGGTTCAATATTGAAAATAGTAAGTTATCTTAATAGCTCTTATTAATTGTAAAATTAGATTATTTTACCTTGGACATAAAAATGTAGTACTTGGTATGCAAGAACCTGTATGTGTGCCAACTAAGTGGGGTAGGTTTCCCTTGATTGTCAACATATTCTTTTTGCTTAGGAGATTAGAAATCAGAAGTTTTTATCACACATTCATCTCCATCATCCCTTCCTACTACTTAAAAGGGATTTGTATGGAAGTGAGAACTACATTAGTGAGCAAAAATATTATTTTTGTGTTTTTATTTTTATATGATTTTATTGATTTCAGAGAGAGAAAGGGAGAGGAAAGAGAGATAGAAACATCAACTATGAGAGATAATCAGCAATCAGTTGCCTCTTGCATGCCCCCTACTTGGGAATGAGACTGCAATCTGAGCATGTGCCCCAAGCTGGAATCCAACCATGACCTCCTGGCTCATAGGTCTATGCTCAACTACTGAACCACACCTGCTGGGCTGTTTTTATGTTTTAGAGTTTATAGATTGGTAGGCATATTAAATGTAAACTCAATAGTCCCCCAAGTCATAAATTAGAATATTTTCATGCATGTTCTACATTATTTAATCCCATAAATAATGTGTTCTTCCTTTAACTTGCCTTATTACATACACAATGTAATAGTGAAATTGTTCTAAAAGAATAAAGTGTAATGTCCATGTATATTAGGGATACCTAGTTACCCTGAGCCTCAGACAACTGGTCCCTAATAGACTGAAATTAAGCCAATTATTTCTAATACAATTAGAAAGATAAAAAGAAATAATTTAAGTGGACACTGTAGCTGAAGGGATATTTACAGTCTAAGAGGAGAGCAGAATTCAGGGTCCAGAAGCTGTAACACCAAATCAAGAGTGCTAGGGACTTATGAGGCCAAGCAAACATTAGGGGCATATATGAGGTTACTTAGGACTTTGTATATTATAATAGATATTTATTTTCTTGGAATAATTAAAATCTATTAAAAGGATTAAGAAGGCCCTAACCAGTTTGGCTCAGTGGATAGAGCATTGGCCTGTGGACTGAAAGGTCCCAGGTTCGATTCCGGTCAAGGACATGTACCTTGGTTGCGGGCACATCCCCAGTAGGAGGTGTGCAGGAGACAGCTGATCAATGTTTCTCTCTCATCAATGCTTCTAACCTTCTATCTCTCTCCCTTCCTCTCTGTAAGAAATCAATAAAATATATTAAAAAATAAAAGGATTAAGAAGGGGACATGTTATTAATATTGTTTACATGTTTGAAAATTCTTATTCTTGTTTATATTTTATAATAATATCCATACACAAAGGGCTTCATTCAGTTTATAATCTCTTGAATACTGAGAAATTGATATCAAAATAAATGAACAAGGAATTTCTCTATACAATAATGCTATTATTAGAGCAGTTATGCATAGAAAAGAGTATTTTCCTCTCAGTGATTTTTCTTAGCTCCAGTTATTAGGCCACTATCATAAAAAATCAGTTTACTCTAGAAAGTACAATTGCTTATATGTAATCACTTTGATTATGAATCTATACCACAATTAGGCTAGATTTTCTTATGGATTTATAGATGATGAAAAATTATACACTGTGATTTTTATAATTGTTTGGGTACAGAAAACAATAACAGTAGAGATGATTCAAAATTGAGTCTTAGTCATAGCTACATTAATAATCAAAAGAATTGATGTAGATGTTTAGGAAAAATGAACTTGCTGATTTTACTTCTTTATAAGGAAAACACCATGTTGTTAACCATATAAATATAATAGGGTAAAGGTGAAAGTTTGATCTAATTATAAATTTCCCCCCCTGTAAGATGTTATGGTAATAAAATAATCTGGTTTGACCAAAATTATGTATGTAAACTATAAAATATTTTAAAATACCTATTGAGATATTATGGTAATAGATCAACTATGTTTAAAAAGTTGAAAAACAAAGTTCTTTGAAATAATTGATCTCAATAACAGCACAGAATGATCAAATACATTTATTACAGCAAACAAATAATAAAATTACATTAAAACTCTTCACATATAAAACTGTAAAAAAATAGAATCCAAAATTAAATCTAAAGATTTGACTTAACCACTCTAGCTGGTTTGGCTCAGTGGATAGAGCATTGGCCCACGGACTGAAGGGTCCCGGGTTCTATCCTGGTCAAGGGCTATAGTTCAATCCCCAGTAGGAGGCATGCAGGAGTCAGCTATTCAATGATTCTCTCTCATCCTTGATGTTTCTATCTCTTTCTCCCTCTCCCTTCCTCTCTGAAATCAATAAAAGAATATATATATATGTGTGTGTGTATATACATATATATATTTTTAAATAGACTTTACTTACCCAAAACAAAAATTGATTCTTAATGACAATAACTTATTTCTAAGCATTGTTGTCTATGAAAAGAAGCAAGCTTCTCTATCTTTTTAAATATTCAAATGTAAGTATACTGTTGCGGGATCAAACTCCTCCCCTAGGTAAGCTGTAATGTATAGAATTTTCCTTATGAACTGTTGGAAGAAGTTTTCATGGAGCAACTGTAACTCAATTCATGAAGCCATCTCTCCATTGACACCCAGCACACTACTGGCTGGGTAAAGGGATCCTGAACTCCAAGGCCCAGAGTGAACAATCACCAATATGTGTACCACACAAACCATCAGTGTAAGTGACCTCTCTCTCAGATACTCAGACTTTCTAACCTTCCCCCAGGAGCCCGGGTACACACATGTGCTCTGCTCCTCAATGTAAATAGAATAGAAGGACAGAGTGCTGGTCCCCATAATTTATCCAACTTTCTGGCTGTCTTCCAAATACCCATTCACCTAAATTAACTTACAAGCTACAGATTATGTTTTGGTTCGAAGGCCCCTAAGCATGTGGAAGTTTGTTACACAGCAATAGATAACTAATACTTCTATGCTTCCCTGGAAATATTATATGTCACTTGAACCCACACTACCCACTTGGCTATATAAATAAAAGAGGGCTATCAGAGATAAAAACAAACAAACAAACAATGTGAGAGAACAGATGGCACATTTGCAGAGTTCATTTTCAAAGTCACAACTTGCTGTTCTTTATGACAAAATGTCTCCCCCCTGCCCCCACTTACTTCCACATGTAGAGTACATTAACCCTACCCCAGGAGAGATAACACAAAATCTAAGCCAGACCTGGTGCTAAAATTGAA
This sequence comes from Eptesicus fuscus, assembly GCF_027574615.1. Taxonomy (NCBI): domain Eukaryota; kingdom Metazoa; phylum Chordata; class Mammalia; order Chiroptera; family Vespertilionidae; genus Eptesicus; species Eptesicus fuscus. The sequence continues at coordinate 12,758,119 of NC_072475.1, forward strand.
GTTCAAATATTCTGAGTTGTATGTGGTAATACATAAAGTCTGTAAGTGGGTCTTGGCCGTAAAAAAAACAAACAAAAAACAATTTTATGTCCAATAGACAATGGTGAAACATTTTCACTTCAGATAGTCCTTGATTGTACTGATTTTCTACCTCTACAAAGAGTTATTTTTTTCATAACACCTCTAAATTTTAATTTTATATTTAATTATCTTGCTTAACCATATATGAAGTGAGTGTTTGAGAATATTATAAACTGAAGATTATGCAAATCTTACCATGTATTTTACTCATAGAATTTTGAAGCCACAAAATCATTTAAAATATACTAGTAAAACTAAGATAGAAAGGATTATTGGTGTGGTTCCATAAGAGAATGTCCCTATCTGTTAGTGTTGGCAAATTACACTCAAATGGTTCAAGAAAAGAAGTTATTTATATAACATTTGGAACTATTATGCAAATTTTGGGATATGTTTAAGTTCAGAAAGAGAAAGATAAAGAGAGGATGAGAAGGAAAGCTGTAATGGAAGACAATCAATGTAGTCTGAACTTGAAGAGCCAAATCTTTAGAGAAAATAAAAAGAAAATTTTAAACTGGACTTTCTAAATTTTGTCAATTGGTAGGAAAGGACACTGATGTCAAACAAAAAATGTTGTGAGTGTCTTACTGTGCTAGAGAGATGGGTTTGAGTTTCAGCTAAGAAAAAAAAAAGGTCACTTCAGAGATAAAGGAAATCAAAAGTAGTACAAGCCCCAAATTGCACATAAAATTTACTTTTTAAACATTTCATAACTTTTGAAATTGTCCATGTATAGCATGAAACTGCAGTAAGTAAAACAAAAAGTAACAGCAAATAGTCTATTTACAGATTGAAGATGTAAAGAGCTCTGTAGACTTTACTTATCTTATATAGTGAAATAACTATAACTGGTAAAAATTATTGAAAAACAAACATTTGAAATCTATAAAAACATATTAAGGACATAGAGCAAATTAAAATATATTTATTTAAAAAGTCTATAAAATCTTAGGATACACTTAATAAAAATATGTATAACATACTTTGAAAATCATAAAATATTTTTAAAGAAATTAAAGAGATAAATAAATCAAAAGACATGTTCATGAAGTGGACTAGGATTGTTAAATTGGTAATAGTCTTCAACTTGACCTACAGATTCATTCAATCCCCACCAAAATCCCAGCTGTTTTTGTAGAATTTTATTCTGAAATTCATATGGAAATGCAAAAGGCTGAAACAGCCTTGGAAAAGAACAAAAATTCTAGAGGACTCACACTTCACAATTTCAAAACTTATGACAAAGTTACAATATTAAGAAAAGGTGGTACTGTCATATGTATAACATTGTAAATCTGCATAATAAATATAATTGAGACACACACCTCCAAAAACTAAAGCTTCATCTCTATGGTCTACTTTACTTTCTCTCTATAATGAGAACAGACATCTGTTTTTGTTTTTGTTTTGTTTTGTTTTGTTTTACATTTTTCTGCCACTATGTATTTCATATGTTTTTGTTAATCAGAAGGAAAAAGTCTCCATCTTTAAGTACTGAGTGGGATTAGTAGACCTACTTCATCCAAGTAGAGGGTAGCTTCTCAAATTTCAAAGTGCATATGAATCACCAGGGTATCTGGTTAAAATGCATATTATGAATTATTACTTCTTGGATGGGGCCTGAAATTCTGCATTTCTGATAAACCCTCTATTAATATTGAGCACAGATTTACTTTGAGTAACAAGGGACCACAGAATATTAAAGTATGTATTAGTAAAATGGGAAATTTTATAGTAGTCGGCAAAAACAGATAATCTACATGGTCAAGACGTCTAGAAAAACTCAAATACACATAATGTGCGGGAAAAATTAGTTTCATATTAGCAGAATATTTATATTATCAGGATGTACTCATGACAGATAGAGAACAGGAAATATGCCAAATCAGAAAATATCAGTAGTATTAATAATCTATGATATTTATTTAGAGCTTATAGTTAAAAAATCTTATCTGAACATACTTCTTAGAATCAGATTGTGTGGCATGATAAAGAGACAAATTCGCACAGAACAATTTGTGCCAAGGGAAGTTGATTTTATTCTGCTGCTATTGTCAGCAATAGAGAGACAGCAAAGACCACGTCTACATTCCAAGCTTCACAGAAACAAGAGGCAGGAGGGTTTTTAACGCTGGGGTAGAGCGAGTGGAAAAGTACTGGAGGACAGAGGTGGCAGGTTGATCAATGGAATGTCTGCCACATTAAGTTATTCCTGAGTTTGCAAATGTTTTTCTCTGTGATTAGGCCATCTGTGTTTGCTAATTGGCTTTACTCAAAGGAAAAGTAAACTTTCTCCTATCTTCATTACAGAAGCCATTTTAAAACTTGGAGAAAGGCTCCAAGTCAGGCTGAGTTAGGCTCCTACCCTCCCATAGAGACTGGGAAATAAGAACACCATCTTCCTTGATGATTACATTACAAAGGAATGGCTTGCAGGTCCTTGAGAAAGAGTCCTGCGTTAATAAAATGAAGAGACTTCTTTTTTGTTTATTAACATTTGCATCTTAAAGGGGCAAATAAAGAATTACAAATTTTGCAAAGTAAATGGTCTAAGAACAGGAAAATATGATTGAGGAGAAAATAATGCAACACACTTATGTCAAGCAAGCACCTAAATCTTATATTAGGAAACATTAACCCTTTGCACTCGTTTGCTTTTTTCTTGATTCCTTTATTCTACTCAGGATTTAATTTTTTAAATACCCCAGATTTTACAAAGCATGGCAGTAGAATAAAAAACTGGTTTCTCTTCATACAAACTTATTTATTTAATGTAAGAAAAGCCCAAATAAAGGAGGAGGGATGGAGGGAGGGAAGTGATGGGCTACCGATGCTAACCGTGTCAAGTCACACTCTACATCCGAGTGCAAAAGGTTAAAAGTATGTACTTTGTAGCAAAAAAGAAAGTATATATTGGCAAAGTTGTTTAAAATTTAAGTTTTATATGCAAGGACCAAACATACCCATTTTTCTACATTTCTTGTGTTCTTGTTAAATGCATAATTGTTCACCAAATTATATAATATGGTGGCCCGATGTACGAAATTTGTGTGTGTGTGGGGGGGGGGGGGGCGTTGTCTTTCAAACTGGCCTGCACCCTTTCCAATCTGGGACCCCTTGGGGGATGTCTGACTGCTGGTTTAGGCCCGATCCCACAGGGACCATTGGCTCCTAACCACTCACCTGCCTGCCTGCCTCATTGTCCCTAACCATCTGCCTGCCAGCCTGATCAACCCCAACTGCTCCCCCTGCTGGCCTGCTTACCTCCACCTCCCCGCCTCCTCCCTTTCCAGCCTGCTCACCCCAACTGCCCCTCCCGCTGGCCTGATCGCCCCCAACTACCCCCCTCCTGCCAGCCTGCTTGCCCCAACTGCCCCCCTGCCAGCCTGCTCACCCCAACTGCCCCTCCTGCTGGCCTGATTGCCCCCAACTGCCCCCTCCTGCCAGCCTGCTTGCCCCAACTGCCTCCCTGCAGGCCTGCTTGCCCCCAACTGTCCTCCCCTGCCAGCCTCGCCCCTAAACACCTCTGCCTCAGACCCACCACCATGGCTTTGTCTGGAAGGTCTCCCGGTCTAATTAGCATATTACCCTTTTATTAGTATAGATTGGTTTTTAATCATTGCAGTTAAATCATATATTTTCTTATTCTGACAGGGAGTTTTTTAGATGCAAAAAGTACACAAAAGTAGCATCATTAATTCAATGGTTTATTGCTTGTATTGTATTTTCTTGTATTGTACTGTTAGGGGGAGTTTAGCTTGTAGAGCTTTTGAATACTACCTATTGACCTGGTGAGCTTGTTCACTATCCATATACAGACCTAACGGCAAGAAATAAGCAGCTTTGACAAGACTGACTGTGCAGATTTGAATCTTGATTAAATGTGGAAAAGAATTTCACAGAAACAGCAAAAATGCCCTGTGAGTCTAAGTAAAGAACAAACGCACTGTTCCATGTAGAAAGATGTCAGAAATTGACAGTGTGAGGCTCCCCAGAAAAGTAGAGCTTGGCTGCTACAAAAATGCCTGTTGTAGGTTCAAGGAATCATTCCTCCAAATTTGAAGAGCGAGATATACACCCGTTTGTTTAGAAGATTCCTAGGGATATTTCCAATTCAGTGAAACAGGGAGTTTGAGTTGTCTTCAATGGATGCACTCAAAAACACGCAGTGGATGTCATTCTCAGACCCCAAAACACATATATGTGTTAAAATCTAGAGTTATAATTTCATGCATAGTTTCTCCTAAACAAAGCTGATACAATTGGGTCACAATTTGTTTATTCCATACTTTCTCCCTCTTTCAGCCTCACTCCCTATTCTCTCTGCTCCAATTCAATCCCCCTGGTTTAGACCCTCCTGGTCTCACTGTTGCATGGCTGCAATAGACTCCCAGCTCCTTGATGTCCACAGCGTAGTTTCCAGTGGGGATCTCCGGAGAGCTTGCTCACTGTACAGTATCTCGGGCCCCATCGAAGATTTCTTGAATCACACTATAGATGTCAACAGTGATATCTGCATGCACTTCAAACTTTGAAGAGCCCTCCCCTAGCCTGCCTCTTCCACTCATACCCTTTGCCTCTTCAGTTCACTGTGTACCAGGCTGATTTTACACAGAGTAACCAAAATGCAGTGATATTACAAAAGCATAGGTAACCGCCATGCTATTTTTAATAACGACGATTTGGTTGGGAATTCTAGTTCTAGATAGTCAGGTGCAAGCCTTCTTTTTATTTATTTTTTTGCTCCTTCTTTTCTATAAAAAGGCAGCTAGGGTCATTCTGAACCCCTCCCCCTGTTATCTTCAAAGTCATTCTCACTACTGTGCTCCATTCAGCATTAATATGTGTCCCTTCTAAAAAGTAATTTTTAAAGTATCTCTGATACCGTTGTAATAATGTGCTTGTTATTTAAAAGGAAAGGAGTAAAGGGAAGAGTAGATAATACAAGATTGTCATTTATAAAGCTTTGCTAATTTAACACTTTCCAAGTCTGTGACCTGCTGATCCCTGGGGGAGGGGACTGGACACCATATACAGGCTGAGGAAGATCTAGGTGCCATGGGAAGGTGATTATGTCAGTCTTCGAAGCCAATCTGTGTCCAGAATAGGTATGGCCACTGCAAGGCCAAGAAATCTGACAATATAAACTCCTAGACAAAGGGAGTTCACTGTCTTGGCTCTCTCTCACATGCCAGGATCCTGGCTCTCCTGTTGCAAGGGGGATGCTCCCTTGCATTGCCCACATGGCTCAGGGTTATGTGGGACCACACAATGGACTGTAATTAGCCCAGTGCTCTGCCAGACCCAGCTCCATCATGGGATGGAAGCTCTGGACACTGGCCCTCCCTCTGGCTCTGCTGGACCCATAGCTGCCCCTTTTCCAAGACTGGATTAAGGGACATGGAACGTTGCCACCCAAGGAATGTAACTCCATGAAAATGAAATATTTACCACATCTCATTCTCATGTAAGGTCTCCCAAAAATGCTTATTTCAGTGGTACCCTAAGAATCCTACTCCCATGAGCAACAGAGAAATTCAATTCTCCGGTAAAAGATTGTGAAAAGAACTACTTAAGTGTAATATAATGTGGTGTGAACTTTGGTGTAACCCCTAATTCAATCTACAACATAGAACTGTGACAGATAAAATCTTAACACACAGCTCTCAGAAAATCAAACACAAATGCCCTTTAAGAATCATAGAATTTTACAACAGATGAAAAGATCCTGAAATAAACAACCCCATTTTATAAATGTCAAAATCAATGCTAGGAAAAGATGCAAAATTATAAAGTTGCTATGATTAAAACTCAGGTATATAAAAACATAACTCAGGTATGTTGTTTATTTTTTTAATACGTTCATGACATTATTAGTTTAAAACAGTTTTACTTAGCTTGAAATTCTTACATTATTTTCACAGCCTCATGTAGTGATGAAGAAAAATGAACTTTAGCCCTAGCCAATTTGGCTCAGTGGATAGAGCATCAGCCCGTGGGCTGAAAGGTCCTGGGTTTGATTCCCGTCAAGGGCACATACCTTGGTTGCAGACTCCATAACTGGCCCTGGTGGGGACATGTGCAGGAGGCAACCAATCAATGTGTCTCTCTCACATTGATGTTTCTCTCTCTCTCCCTCTCTCTCTGTCTCTCCCCCTTCCACTCTCTCTAAAAATCAGTGGGAAAATATTCTCGGTTGAGGATTAAAAAAGAAGAAGAAAATGGACTTTAAAATTCAGCAAATCTGGGATTAAGTCACAGTTCATCCCTCATTTACTAGTAAATGTGACCTTTACCAGTAGTTTAACCTAACTAACTCTGCCATGCTGTTATTCAACAGGGAATAAAATGTTGATTATTTTATAGTTTTTTTTGTGAGTATTGAATGTAACAATGCACATGAAGCATTTAACATACTGTCAGTTCCACATGTTAGCTATTCTGTAATGATCATTATGATAATGTATTTAAACTTATTTAACCAACACTTTCATAATATAGTGTCTGATACAGCAGGCTAGTTATCTATCTATCTATCTATCTATCTATCTATCTATCTATCTATCTATCATCTATCTGTCATTTACCTATAATCTATCTGTCTATCTATCATCTATTTATCAATACTGGTATACAGTTAGTTCTATGTCTATATAGCTATTATATCTGTTTTATTAAGCATCTAGCAAATGCTCAGCAAGATGGTGATATTTCAGTGATCCAACTACACACAAAAAATCACAAGAGCATATGCTCACTAAGGTAGATCTTTTCTATTTTCTTCATTAAACACTAATTTCATATTTAACTTATGGGATGGCCATGCTATTTTTCTTTCCTGGAAAATATTTCCTTTTACCTTCTATTGGTGAAAAATTTCATTCCAAAGTTCCGCCTGTTCTAAGCAACTTTCCTAGAGAGAGTTCACATACCTCCTTTACATTCTGAACTCCCATTACATTTATCTAAAAAACTTCATTGTGCATATACTTTTTAATCACAAAGTATTAGTTTTGAGTTGTAAACTACAGAAGAACAAAAGCAATGCACACTGGTTTTATACTCTTAAATAGATAAAGTTGTGTTTTTTTTAAATAGACCAGGATATAATAAAATGTAATTATTTCACAAAAATCCTCACTGATTTCTCTCCAGTACTCACTATTGCCTTTCCATGAACATTTTTGGCCTAAAACGAATGAACAGGTGGTATGGCGAGAAGAAGCCATGGGGGTGTTAATGTAGCATTACTTTCTGCAGAAAAAAAGAAAGTACTCTTAGAATTTCAGGCTGCCAATCTACTTAGTTGGCACCTGCAGTCTAAAATATCACAGTATTTTGAGAGCAGGCATGTTGCCATCATAACAGATGGTTATGAGCATTGACAGCCAAATGATCATGTATGTACATTAGTAGTGAGTGTTTAAGGCAAGCTGCTCAGTTAAGAAGGTCAAACAGCCATTTGCCCAGAGCTTCTTCAATTAATAGTAAGAGGACTGGCTGCCTATTTATCATATCTTATTATCTATTTATTTACTTACCTCTTGAATAATTATAAAGATACACCAATGAGATCTTTGTATTGTAATCAGTAGATTAGAATTCAGTGGCATAGGAGATGCCTTAATCTCAAAGAAGAAAAATAATTACAATAGCAGAAAAATAGTGTACCTATAAATAAATAGATATTTGGCAAATTACATTTAAATTTAACATATTCTATGTAAATGAGAAGTGGGGCTTGATTATTGAACATTTATCTCCAATATTTCAAAGTTCAAACAAGCTCGTCTGGCCATATCTTACATAAGTAGTTTCATTAAATTTTTTCAAATCAGTACAAGGTTGCAACTCAAATTAAGGTAAGCAATACTTGATTCCTACCAGTATTTGTCTGTGCTCCACACATTCTAAAGGTGCTCTAAACATAGAGAATATTGTGACTGTTTAAGGTCACATAGCTAGGAAGGAATACAGTCAGGATTCTAAACCCTTTCCTTTAGATACTGTTCCATATCCATTTATATAAGTTTGTCCCTTTAGCAAGTAAGTGTAGGAAGGCATTGAACCTTAACTTAACATAGAATATGAATTAGCAATCCAAAAACAGCATATGACTTAATGAAATAATTTATTCAAAAAATACATACTTTCACCCAAATTTAAAATCAATAGTACATCACTTAAAAATATTTATTTTAGATTTGTAGAGTAATAACAATAATATTAGAAACAAGAACAGAAAATATTTATTGGGTATTTAACAGTCACTAAAGAGAGTTAAAATAGCTTTTTATAATTTACTAGAGGCTCGTTGCACGATATTCGTGCAAGAATAGGCCTTCCTTCCCCTGGCTTTGCTCCCAGCCACCTGGGAGCCACAAAGTCCCCACTCCCGGCCACAGCACCACTACTGGAGCTCCCTCCACCCCCCCATCCCCCTCATAGCAGGTGTCCCGCCCCGCCTGGCCGCTCCGCACCTGCGTATGCAAATTAACCCACCATTTTTTGTTGGGTTAATTTGCATACTCACTCCTGATTGGCTGTGGGTGTAGCAGAGGTACTGTCAATTTACATGTTTGTCTATTATTAGGCAAGATATGCAGCTACTTAGTGACAAAGTCAAGATTTGCATCCTTGTTTGTCTCCAGGGATCCATCTTGTGTTAAGACATTACTGGTTTGATTGGCTGGAATACAGAACAACCACTACTTGAGTAAGTGAATTTATTAAACCTGTGAATCTAGAATTTCATGTAACTTTACTAAGTTTTTATTATATCTTTTAGGAAGCTATTCTCATGTTCTAAAAATAATTCAGCATTAATCATGATTAAAGCTTTTTATTTTTAATCCCAGGTAGAATCTAGTTGACTTTCCATTACTTAGTTAAAAATATTTAACTTTAACTGAAACATACATTTAATTAGAATTAATATATGTTTTAATGCAATTCTTAATTTTTTAAAAAAAGTGTCAATGTAGCTGTGTATTTCTGTGTGTAATTACCCTTAATCACATCTCTGAAAAGCTCCTTGAATATTTTTACTTTAAGTATTATCTAGACAATAGAATCTTATTGGAAACTGCTGGCAAGCTCATTTCCAAATGACCTTCAGAATAAAGGAAAGGGTTTGGACACATGATGTCAATTTATTACAGTCTTCAACATTAACTCAAAGTGATATACTGAAGAAGAAAGTAAAAAGAAATAAGACAATCTATCATATCCTAAAAGAACCTATGATCTTAATGTCCTTTCATACTGTTATATTCTGCCAGGATTCAATGAGAGAATGCTGCTGAAAATAAAACTAAATAGTATTAAGCTACAAATATGATCATAGTGAAGGCAGTTCTTAGATCCTAAAAGAACATAGTATAATTAGCAGTATTGTTTTTCACTCAAGAACATCTATTTTAACACATGTTTCCTAATATCTGGACATACAGTCATTAACCTGTATTCATCTTGTGAGTGGGAAAGCATTCATGATGCTGTTTATTATTCATAAGAAGTGAAGCTGCTCACTTTCCTAATTTTTAAAGACACTGAAACAATGATCACATTTCAGCGTTCCCACTGTGGTAGGAGGACAAAAGATTGGGAGGAGTAGGTATAAATGAAAAAAAGTAGAATTCTCACCATTAGTGTTCTGGAATGTACTCCTATGACACATTAAAATGCATTGCAAAGCTTTACATGACTTTGTCTACAGACTATGAGATTTTGTCTTTTTTATCATATTGAAGACAACAGGAAGTTGTCAACCTGCACCATTATTTTGACAGGTTTTCTACCATATTTCCTAAAGTCTCAGTTGACCTATTGATTACAATTACTATTAATTAGTGACTTTTCCTTAGCATACAAATAATTCTCAACAATTCCTTCTAACAGAAGCTTCCCCATCTTAGACTGTATGCTGCATCAACCATATCGGTATTATAGAGTCTTGCAATAGCCTCTGTCATGCACCACCATCTGCAAACAATTGCACTATTTGGATTACAATTGGTGAACTATGATGGTTGAGTCAACAATATTTGTAAACCAAATGGTGAAATTTAATACAGATTGTGGTTCATGATAGCAGGGTATTGAAGTTTCAGACACTAAAAATAAAAGAATAATAAATACTTTTCATAAAATATTAAGTTAAAAATTAACAAATTATTTCAGTGATAGACACAGGGCTCTGGAAATATAATTGGGGTTTTCCCTCTACATTTTTTTTTACATATAGTTTCCTGCCTCTTTTTGTTTGTTGGTCATATATTTATTTTCTGCAATAAGTTGGGGCCACATGATGAGAGAAAGCTAGCACATACCAATCATATAGGAAGAGAATTCATTCTGATTTGTTCATTTTCCTCATTATGGCCAAGCAGGACTCTTTAGTCTTGCAGATAGGCTGGAAGACATCAATGTCATCCAAAACACATGCAATAGAGGAGATAAAGTTTTAAGGGAGTTTTAATCATAAAATATCAATTTAATATAAATAATGTATACAATTGTGAGTTGTATTTATTTTACATGTTTATCAATATAAGTTATTTGGATGTTTCATAAAGCAAGAAGATAATACCATGATTTCTTTTCTATTGGGAATGATGAGATATAGCTCAGAAAAGCAATGTAGAAAAGCAATGTAGCTCAAGAGCCATCAATTTCTCTGCACTCCACAGATATTTTATCATGTTCCCAAGCTAGAAAGCATTAGAATCTTAAAGTTTCCATTAAAAAAGTAATTGGAATTGAAATATGAATCAGGACTTTTTTTTATGATCACAGAGAAGATTCACTAGTAATTAAGGTTTACTTTAATTTGTTCTACTTGATATCCTTTGATAAAGGTGATGAGCTTTTAAGTCCAAACAATTAGAGAAATTCCATTGTGAAGAAGGACTAGCTATTTTAGTAATTTACAGCTGCTTTATCTTGAGGGGGATTAATGGCTTATTTTACTAAAAGTAAAATAATAATGACTAGCAATTTTTATTGCTCAAATAAAAATGATAGAAATGCTGTGGAATTTTATATTCTCTAAAAGGATATGTTGAAGACAAAAACCAATCTGAAAGACAACATGAAGCCCATGTAATTTATTCACTATCTGTGTTTTAGAAAAGGGATTTATCTATCTCTGTGTTAGCATTTTCTTAAAATGCGTTGGCTTACTTTTCAATTTATTTAGACATTTCAGCTTCCTGTGATTGCTTTCCATTTTCCACTACTTACTAAAAAAGATAGTGATAGTAAAAATGGCTTGTACATAATTGTAATTTTCATGTCAACACTAGAGTATTTTAAAGAACAAAAGGGAGATAACCCAGTTAAATTGCTTTTTTCCATCTACATTGGAATTTTTAGCTATAAATGAGTTCATATTAATGGAAGAACTGTCTGGAGGTAAGATTGTCTAAACACTTGGCTTTGATTGAAATAACTTCATGACAGACCAAGATGACAAGCATTAAGTTATAGAATTGATACTATGATCAGTACCTTTTATCAATATGTTTGCATTTACTGAGATTTTGTAAAAATGTGAAAGGAAAATATTTAATTATCATATGTTATATTTAATATTCAGGTAGTGAATCTTTAGGGTGTATATTTTTAAATTATTTTTATTGATTTCAGAGAGGAAGGGAGAGAGAAAGAGAGAAACATCAATGATGAGAGAGAATCATTGATCAGCTGCCTCCTGCACACCCCACACTGGGGATCCAGCCTGCAACCCAGGCATGTGTCCTGGCCAGGAATCAAACTATGACCTTATGGTTCATAGTTCAACTCTCAGCCATTGACCTGTGCCAGCTGGGCAGGGTATAGATCTCTTAGAAATAAGTCATGTGTCCAAAATGGGGCTAGTCCTTAATGGGTGGCTGCAATAAATAAATTATACATTTTTCCCCTGTAGATCTTGACTAATTGAACTAACAGGATTATGTTTGTGGCAGAATCAAGAAAATGAGACAAAGAACATAGAATTTGCACTATACTCACAGTTGTTTTAAATAAAAATCATTTATTCAAAATATGGATTAGGGTTACAATTGGCATCAGTGTTTACAAGGAGTTTAAGAAAATTGCCCATTTCACTTGGTTTGTGTGTGTGTTAAGTAACATAACATATATGTTTTCTAGTAGAGTATAAGAATATGAACATAAACAATTATTCCAAACATGATTTACAAATGTGTTGGGCATAACTAAAACTACTTACACACTGAGAGGAATTAAATGGAGTGTGGCAAAAATGCTTTAACAGGAGGTGATGCAAATTTAAATATCATCCTATATAATAAAAGCCCAGTGACCGAACAGCAGAACAACCAGAACAACTGGTTGATCAGTTGCTATGACACACACTGAACACCAGGGGTCAGATGCTCAACACAGGAGCTTGGCTGACCAGGATGAGCAGGGCTCCCACAGCAGGCCAATCCCTGCAGGTCATGCCCCCGACCAGTGAACATATCCCATTCACCGGGCCTCTAGTTTTTATATATTTGGAGTATAGAAGAGACATCTGGTATACTGACAAGACCACTTTTGAGTAAAATTCAACAAATTATTATTTTTTTTAAATCTCAGATAATTTTTCTGCCTTAAAAGATGCTATAATGTTCCTTGTCAAGATATGTATAACAATCTGTAAAATTGGCTTCTATTAACAGTGGAAAGTTTTTCAAGTGTAACTTTAAATTGCCATATAAAATAATTATTTTATTAATTAGTATTAAGAGAGTGAGTTTATTTTTTACAGCATTTTTGCACTTGTAAAGTGTGAAGTTATTCCATTATATTACAAACTTTCTCAGGCTAAATGACATTTTAAATCATTAGAATTTACAAACAAACGGGCAGTCGGACATCCCTCTCAAAATCCAGGACTGCTGGCTCCCAACTGCTCGCCTGCCTGCCTGATTGCCCCTAACTGCTTCTGCCTACCAGACTGATCACCCCCTAACCACTCTCTTGCCAGCCTGATGGACACCTAACTGCTCCCCTGCTGGCCCAATTGCCCCTAACTGCCCTCCCCTGCAGGCCTGATTGCCCCTAACTGCCCTCCCCTGCTGGCCTGGTCACCCCTAACTGCCCTCCCCTGCAGGCCTGGTCCCCTCCAACTGGCCTCCCCTGCAGACTTGGTCGTCCCCAACTACCCTCCCCTGCAGGCCTGATTGTCCCCAACTGCCCTTCCTTGCAGGCCTGGTCATCCCAACTTCCCTCCTCTGCCAACCCGGTCACCTCTAACTGCCCTCCCTTGTAGGCCTGATCGCCCACAACTGCCCTCCCTTGCAGGCCTGGTTCCCCCTCCTCCCCAACTGCCCTCCCTTGCAGGCCTGGTCCCTCCCAACTGTCCTTCCCTGCTGGCCTGCTCACCCACAACTGCCCTCCCCTGCTGGACATCTTGTGGCAGCCATCTTGTGTCCACATGGAGGCAGCCATCTTTGACCTAATGAGTGTAGCTATCTGGTGTTGGAATGACGGTCAATTTGCATATTACTCTTTATTATATAGGATATATACTAGTGGCCTAGTGCACAAAATTCATGCACGGGGGGCGGGGAGTGTCCCTCAGCCCGGCCTGCACCCTCTCCAATCTGGGACCCCTCGGGGGATGTCTGACTGCAGTTAGACATCCTTCTCGCAATCCGGGACCACTGGCTCCTAACTGCTCACCTGCCTTCCTGCCTGATCGCCCCTAACCATTCTGCCTGCTGGCCTGCTTGCCCCCAACTACTCCCCCCCCTGCCAGTCTGCTCACCCCCAACTGCCCTCCCCTCCTGGCTTGATTGCCTCTAACTGCCTCTGCCTCAGCCCCACCACCATGGCTTTGTCCAGAAGGTCTCCGGGAAGATCTCCTGGTCTAATTAGCATATTTCCCTTTTATTAGTATAGATATTTCAACATATAGATAACATTACTTTTATATTATATACTAGAGGCTCAGTGCATGAAATTCGTGCACTGTGGCGGGGGGGGGGGGGTCCCTCAGCCTGGCCTGCACCTTGTCACAGTCTGAGAGCCCTCGGGGGATGTCCATGGGCCTAAGCCGACAGTTGGGCATCCCTCTCGCAGTCTGGCACCCCTTGCTCCTTATTGCCCACCTGCTCGCTGCTCCTTACCGCTTGACTCGCTGCCACAGAGGCGGGAGAGTCTTCTGCCACTTCCGCTGTGTTCACCAGCCATGAGCCTGGCTCTTGGCTGAGCTTCGCTCCCACTGTGGGAGAGCACTGATCACCCTGGGGCAACTCCTGTGTTGAGCATCTGCCCCCTGGTGGTCAGTGCGCATCATAGCAACCAGTCATTCCGCAGTAAAGGACACTTAGGCTTTTATTATATAGATACATATCATTACACATTTTTGTGGGTGTGAGTCTATGCATATGTCTATACTGTATATTTTATTAGTGAGATAATTTGAGTTATATAGAGCTGAATTAAACTTACCCTGTCTTCATGATGGTTTCTGGATAAGGCATATCCTGGTATTTTCCCCTTCTTCGGCTGGGATCTGTATAGATAATCCATAGTTGGATGTTCATATTATCTAGTTTCTTCTATGCATTGGTACTACTTTGTTAGGGCTGCTTTCACAAAGTATTAGGGATTGGAGACTTAAACAATAGTTATTTTCTCAGAGTTATGGAGACTAGAAGGCCAAAATAAGGTATTGGAAGGATTGGTTTCTTCTGAAATCTTTCACTTTAGTTTGGAATAGCTGTCTTCTCCCTGTATGTACATAAGGTCTTCCCTCTGTGCATGTCAGGGTCCTAATATCTATAACTAGGAGCCCAGCACGTGATTTGAAATTGTGCGGCGCCACCCACCCTCAAGTTGCTGGTCCAGCCCTGACTCTCTCCCTGGGCCCTGCAGCAGCCGCGGCTGCTCCTGGTCCAGCCCTGCCTCCCTCTCCGGCCCTTGAAGCAGCCATGGCCGCTGCTGATCAAGCCCTCCCCCAGCGCAGGTGTGCAGAGGCCCCTGCCACCCCACCCCTGACGCTGCACACGCAACCTGCTCCTGTCCGGTTGACCTGTTATGGCATCCTGGTTAATTAGCATATTTCTCTATTATATATATATATAGATAATAAAAGGGAAATATGCTAATTAGACCAGATGTCCTTCTGGATGTCATTACAGATGTCCTTCCAGACAAAGCTGGGGCTGGAGGGAAGCCTAGGTCCTGGGTGTCTGTAGGCGGTTGGAGGGAAGCCAGAGGGAAGCCAGCCCAGGTCCCGGTGTCTGAAGGAAGCCGGTGCCAGCTGCCGGGGGAAGGAAGGCCTACACTTGCACGAGTTTCATGCATCGAGCCTCTAGTCTTCTTATAAAAACACCAATTATATTGGGTGAGGGCCCACTCTAATGATGACATTTTACCTTAATTATTTCTTTTAAGGCGGACAAAATAACACAAAGAGATTAGAATGGGATATACAAACGCTACCCTCATTTGAAGGCTTATAAGCCTATTTAAAGTTAAAACAAATAATTTAGCTGAAAAGCACTCATCTAACTTATTACTTTTATAATAAATGTCACTATGAACAGAATAATTATGTGTATTGATGTTAGTCTCGTTTACTTAAATTTAAATTACTTTAAATTACTTATAAATGGCATCTTAATATTTACCATTTAATGTTTGGCATTTTGAATCAATGAATTAGGAAAACAAAGGGTAATTTCTACCCTGAAAATGTACTCATGATCATAATTTGAAATCTGTTCTATATCTGTGATGCTTTAGGGTTATTGGAATTTGTTGTAAATATCTTCCTTAAATGAGTTTCTGTTTTTACTCAGCACTTACATCTTTAAAATGCTCTATTTAAGGCAAATACATAACACTAGAGTGTATGCGTATTGCTCACAAAGGAAATAAGAAATTCTAATAAAAATAAACTAGTTTTCTGGGCAAATTGAAGAGAAGAGCATTTCTACTTACTAATAAGAAAGAAATTATATTGCATGAAGTGACTTGATAGTAGAAATCGTTCATAACTTACAATAAGATTTTAATCCTACTCTTTAATTTGAGGTGCAATAATTCCCCCATAAACAAGTAAATTCCTTACAGGATTAGATTATTAAATATTCAATGTTTTAATTTTACATTTAATTACAATGTTACTATAATTTTTCCTAAATTAAAAACATGTTAAGGGATCTAACTCATCACAAAACACAAAATTTGATTATCCTAGATTTTTAAAAATGTAAACTAATGTCTAATACCTACGTACAATTCTTTTAAGTTTTAAACAACTTATGTATATTAGTACAGCACCAAAGTAAAGGTTATTAGAGGATTTATTGATAGCAGTTATCTTCTTTGTAGCTCAACCAATTGCTTCTTATTCATTCATAAATCAGCCTTCTTACTTACTACATAAGTGAGTGTGAACTGTGAAGGATGGATTGAAGCTTGAACTCAATCATATTAGCTAATTAGCATTAGATTTTAGAGACCTTAGTTTTTATATTTAAATTAACTTAATAAATAAAACTAATAAAAACAGATTAGAAACATGATTTTTGTTAAAATTAAGTATTTCAAACTCATACTGTTATCGCTTAAGAGTACCTGGCACTTATAAATTGAATTAAGTTAAAAGAAAGCACAAAAACACACAGTTTAGTCCTTAGTCCACAAAGTAATACTCCCTTAGTCCAAAAGGTAGTATCTGGAGGATCATATGGTAAGCCAGAAACCAAGTGCTTGGAGCCATTTCCATTATAGCATATTTGTAGCAGCCATGAGATTGCAATCAAGAACTGCTAATCAGCCCAGCCTGAGTGGCTCAGTGGTTGAGCATTGACTTATAAACCAGGAAGTCAGGGTTCGATTCCCAGTCAGGGCACAAACATGGTTTGCAGGCTCTATGCAAACTGTGGGGTGTGCAGGAGGCAGACAACCAATGATTCTCTCTCATCATTGAGAGATGTTTCTCTCTCTCCCTCTCTCCCTCTCTCTCTCTCTCTCTTTCTCTCTCTCTGTCTAAAGTAAATAAAAATATATTAAAAAAAAAACAACACACCACTAATCATAGGTATCTGAGCCCCTTATCAGCATACTGTTCTTCCCCTCTTTCCTTCTCCTCCCATCCATCTTTATTTTTAAGGAATTACTTGTCTTGACTAATAGATCACATGAGGGCATGTTCTGAAAGAGAATGATAATTTTTAGCTATTCATCAAAGATAAATGTTCAGTGAAAAAATATATTCTGCTCCCCAGATAACAACCTGTGAGACATGGATTATTAATATATCCAGATCTCTGAACAAAAGTGATTATTTACTCCAGCAAAACAAACTGAAACCTAAAACTGTATAGAATGTAAAAAGAAGGCCAAAATGAATCATTCAGTTAATTGATATAAAATGAGAGAAAACGCATACACAATTAATATGGTTCCATCACCATCTTGTTCTTATTTCAGTGTAAATTATACATTACACAAAGCAATGCAGTGTAAGGTTTGCTGTCTAATTTCTGGAACTCATCTATTCATAATTTAGGTCCATAGGATATAACACTGTGTGACTAGCTGAAGGAAGATATGTAAAACATATTAGTATAAACTCTAATATGAGCTGGTTTGAAATATGCTGAGACCTCCTAGCACCTAAAGTGAATGGACTAGAGTCCCAATCTCAGCACAATCTTAGTTCCTATTTATAGGCAGAGAAGCCAGAATAGCCTCCTGCCTCCCACACTCGCTCCCACGAGGTAAGTCTTATAGAAAAAGAAAATCTAAGCCTTTTTTTTTTTTATAGATACACAAAACAGTCAAAATGACAGGTACAAACCACTGCTGGGATGTTAGTATATGTCTTACATCAAGCATGTCAAGCTCGCGGTCCGCAGGCTACATGCGGCACACAACGAATATTTTTTTGTCCCAGCTAATATAACGGTATGTAAGAAACATTTTAATAAAAATTTTGTAACTTAAGTTTCACAATATCCTGTTATACATAATCTATAATAATAAAAGCATAATATGCTAATTAGGCCGGACATCCTTCAGGACTACCTTCTGGACGAAGCCGGGGCTGTGAGGGAAGCCTGGGTCCCGGGTGCCAGAAGGAAGCTGGTGCTGGCAGCCAGGAGAAGGAAAGCCTACTCTTGCATGAATTTTGTGCATCGGGCCTCTAGTTATTAATAACGAACTACAACGTTCGCTAATGACCAATTACTATAATCATCTTGCATTCATTTCCCCTTACACACCTTACGCACAGGGGCACCATTTCTCTCCACTAACACCAGCAGCGAATATTTTAGCAGCCGATTGCCACGTCAATTAGTCTTGGACTGACTTGTTTGATGTGCACAACAGGAAATATTTCACTATCGGAGATCAAGAAAAATAAGTTTATTTGCATTATGCTTATTAATTTTTGCAGTTATTCAGTGTCTGGTAAGTGAATGTTCAAGAAAAAGTATTAATTTTTATTAAAATGTCCTATTATTACACAAGACACTGGGGGGCGGGGTGGGATGAGGGCATGCGAGAGGGGGAAGGGGAGGCTGGGAGAAGGTCAATGGGGGAGAAAAAGGAGATATATGTACTACTATGTGTAATACTTTAAACAATAAAATGAAAATTTAAAAAAATAAAAAAAAAATAAATAAAATGTCCTATTATTTATGTTAACATTTACTCATTTATTTCGGCCCTTTGTATTCAGCATGTCTCTATCGAAATAACCCTACATTTCTATGAAAATTGAAGCTTTTGTTTTTTTTTTGTGGCCCACATAAATTAAATCTTGTTTATTTGGCCCGTGTTAGCCTTTGAGTTTGACATGCTTGTCCTACATCCAGGACTCAGGCTTTTCCCATCAGAGTTCTTATCCCTTGCCTTTGGAAGGAGACACCAGGAAATGGAGAGGCAGCAATTTACTCCTAGAACTTTTCCAAGGAGATAGAGAGGTGCAAGGTTCTTCTTCCATGAATAGAAGTCCCATTTCATGTTTTCTCTTAATCTACTGGATTTATAAACAAAATATGTAATCATTCAAGGGGGAAAAAATATCAGTACATCAGAGCAATCCTACCATCCTACCTCTACCTTCTATGACCTTTTACTCAAGACCTGCCTCTGCTTGTTTTTTTTTCAAACCATTTATTTATTAAAATTTCTTTATTGATTAAGGTGTTACATATGTGTCTTTATTCCTCCATTACCCCCCTGTGCCCCCCACTCATGCCCTCAACCCCCTGTTGTCTGTGTCCAATGGTTAGGCTTATATGCATGCATCCAAGTCCTTTGGTTGATCTCTCCCCCTTCCCTCCATCCTCCCCTACCTTCCCTCTGAGGTTTGATGGTCTGATTGATGTTTCTCCATCTCTGGATCTGTTTCTGTTCATCAGTATATGATGTTCATTATATTCTATAAATGAGTGAGATCATGTGATATTTATCTTTCTCTAACTGGCTAATTTCACTTAGCATAATGCTCTCCAGTTCCATCCATACTGTTGAAAATGGTAAGAACTCCTTTTTCACTGTAGCGTAGTATTCCATTGTGTAGATGTACCATAGTTTTCTAATCCACTCATCTGCTGATGGGCACTTAGGCTGTTTCCAAATCTTAGCTATGTTAAATTGCCCTGCTATGAACATAGGGGTGCATATATCTTTTCTAATTGGTGTTTATAGTTTCTTTGGATATATTCCTAGAAGTGGGATCATTGGGTCAAATGGGAGTTCCATTTTTTTTAATAGACTTCTAAAAGCAATTAATACAATAGATTTTGCCTGAAGCTATGCTTTAACTTGTCAGCTATTTTCCAGCTGAAGAACTTGGGGATGATAAAGTTTTATTTTCTTATCTACCAAGTTCTGGGTTGGAAAATTCCAGATTCTGTTTCAAAATGTAATAATATCTTCCTTAGTTCATCTCTATCTGTTCCTTACCATATACAACCAAAAGGAACCTATTGGCACTTTTAATACTCTGTTGAGGAGCTCTTTAGATATGAGCAAATTTGGTACATTTTCTATCTTTTGTGTTTCTACACACCACTACCTCATGTAATGTGTACCTCCCTTCCTCCACCTTCTAATACCAATTTTTTTTTCCTCTTGTTGGGCACTTCATCACAAATTATTTTACACTTAATTTAGCTTCCAATCATAACCTTCTAACCATATTTCCTGTTGTTACTATTAATAGTTCTAATAGCTAATGCAACAAGTTTCAGGTTTTGTTACAACAGTTCACTACTTCTTGTAATATTTCTGCTTATTTATTGTGATTAATAATTTCTTGTGATATAACATCCTACTGAAGCATAGTGTCTTGAAATAATAAAGCTTTATTATTTTTCATGCTTTTTTAAAAATATATTTTTATTGATTTCAGAGAGGACTAGAAAGGGAGAGAGAGATAGAAACATTAAGGATAAGATAGAAAGAATCATTGATAAGCTACCTCCTGCACACCCCCTACTGGGAATCAACCCACAACCCAGGCATGTGCCCTGACCAGGAATTGTACCATGACCTCCACAATAAGTCTGGTGACAATCTGTCTCTGTACATAGTTATTATGATATTACTACAGGCCCGGTGCATGGATTCGTGCACCGGTGGGGTCCCTCGGTTTGGCCTGCGGAGATCGGGCTGAAACTGGCTCTGTGACAACCCCAAAGGGTCTTGGATTGTGAAACGGTGGTTCTCTGGTGACGCACCCCGGAATCGGGCTCCCTCCTCTCTGGTTCCGGATGCATCACCCAAGAACTGCAGCTGCCAAGTCACTGCAGCTCGGCAGTTCCTGCATTGAATGTCTGCCCCATGATGGTCATTGCACATCATAGCTACCAGCCGGTTAGCCAGTTGGCTGGTCAGCCAGCCACTTAGGCTTTTATATATATAGATTCACTCTATTCCCTATGGTGTACATTTCATCTCCGTGACTTATTTTATACCTGGAAGTTTGTACTTGTTAATCCCCTTTCTCTTTTCCACCAGAAATGTGTTTTCATATGTGCTTGCAGAGATGGGATATTCCCAATTGTTTATAATATAAGAAGCTCAGTTATAATGTAGACTTTAATTAGAGCACTAGTGAGCAAAAAGAAAATTCCACTTACAGCCTCCTAAGAGGGGATGCAGCAGGTGGGTGGGAACCTAGCAGTATGCCAGTGAGAACAACCCTTCACTGAACTCAGCAGCATATAACATGCAAGTGGAAAAACACTCATGGAGCACAAGCATGAAGGCAGCAGCTTCCGTTTTGTTAATTAGGCTACAGTCATGCTTCAGTGATGTTGCAATTTACCACTCCGTCCTCCTGGAGCCTCTGTGCAAATGCTCTTGTGCGCTTAGTAGCTATAAACCCTGTGTAATATGTGCCTCCTACTGAGATGTCATTACAACGTTCCAATAGTGTCCATGAACAGTACGTTTTTAAAAATGTATAATTTTCTTTCACAGAAAAATACTAGTCAATCTATAACTGCTTTTTAAAAGTTAAAAGCAACTCTTATGCAATTTCTAATACTTCCCACTAAGATTCAGATTAATTTGTCTCCTTATATAATTTAGCACTGTTGTTTAATTATTCTAAAATATACACCCTTTCTACATACAGCACATTTTTGCAATTGAAATACTGAAGGCTGTCTCTATATTGGTATCGTGACATTTGCTTTAGAAAGTCATGCTATTTTAAGTATTTGAAAACATATTATTTAAGAATATATGACTAAGAGTTGATTATTGTGCCCTTTATTACACAGTGTGTGCATTTTTGATGTACATATATGATGAACATTTGATAACATTATAGGCCAATAAAATGGCACTGTACAAATGTGTCATGCCAACTGAAATGCCAGGCAAAAGGCTTGGAAACACATGCTGAGTGCAAGTTTTCATTGTGGCATCATTGTCAGTTGCGAGCCTGATCAAGGTAATCAAATGAAAAGGTGCATGTTCAGACATTTAGTGCAGGGCCCAGCTCACAGCAAATGCTCAGTGAAAATGTGACCAGTCATTGTTATTAATAGTGTGTATAGTTTTGTGCTCACTCTGAATTGCTCCTAATATTATGGAAATAAATGTAAATTTATTATTCGTTACTAATCCCTAAAGTGAAAATTTAAAAAGCAGCAGGGGAACTGAACAGACATTTTCCAAAGAAGACATATGAATGGCCAACAGATCCGTGAGAACATCACTAATCAGCAGGAAAATTCAAAACAAAATACAATGAGATACCACCTCACACCTTGCAATTAAAGTATACCTTATAATAGCTGTCATTGGAAAGAAAAGAAATAATAAATGTTGGGGAGGATGTGGAGAAAAGGAAACCCTTGTGCCCTGTTAGTAGACAAGTAATTGACATAACCATTAAGAAAAACAGTAGGGATATTCCTTAAACCTGGAAAATAGAACTACTATATAACCCAGCAATTCCACTTTTGAGTATTTATTTGAAAAATTTAAAACACTGACTCAAAGGATATATTCACTCCATATTCACTGCAGTATTATTTATACCAAGATATGGAAATAAACTAAGTGTCTATTGACAGATGAATGTATAAAGAAAAATGTTTTCTATATAGATTATTATTAAACCATAAAAATAAAGAAATTCTGTCATTTGTGACAACATGGATGGAACTTGAGGGCATTATGTTAAGTGAAATAAGTCAGACAGAGAAAAGTAAATAGTGTATGATCTCAGCTGGAAGCTCAAAAAGGTAAACTCAAAGGAACAGAGAACAGATTGGTAGTTGCCAGAGGTAAAGGAGGCGGGAATGAATGAAGGTGGTCAGAAGCTTTCATTTATAAAATATCTGTGTTAGGGATTAGTGTTTATATAAAAGCACATTGTACAATTATACGCCAATCACATCACATTTGCTTATATTTTTAAAAAATTCTTATTGCTATTTAGATATTCTAATATGAAACTAAATATAAACAGAATTAGAACCAAGGTTTCTTAAGTCTAATATACGTAACTCATTGTTTCATTTTTTACTTTCTTCCTTTTTTTAACAAAAACAGTGGACACAACAAATCAAAATACTAATTAGTAAAGAAGCATGACATGTGATACCTCTGAAAAGTGGCCACTTTCTCATTCTTAAGACATTTTCGAAAATTAATAAAATCTATTTCTTTCTCCCTGCCCTCTATAATGCTAACCACTTTCCCAAATGTGAATGCCTATCACTTAACCAAAGAAGCAGAGCATTGGTGTGTTTTGCTGTTACTTAGATTTATACAGGATTTAAAATTAACCATTAAAATGAATTTTCTCTTTTTGTAAATCTACTACTTTAGAGAAACACGGTGGGCTGAAATACTTTTGTAATACCCAAGAATGAATGAATGATAATATATTCTCTACTTTAGGAGAAGAAAATAGCTCTTCTTTTCTTTCTAAGATTTCCCAAAAACTATCGTAGGCTGAATGAGCAATGTTTAAGTTAGTGAGTGCATTAATTAAACACAATAGAACCATCTTTAAGTTAGTGAGTGCATTAATTAAACACAATAGAACCATCCCATTTTTCTGCTCTCCTATCATGACTCAAGACAGTCTCAGAATATGATTATGTGATTAAGGAATGTGCCCCTTAAGGATATTTTTATATTATGCTATGATTAGTGTCATCGCAAGGGCCTTGATTATTCTGATTAAGTAAAAGTACTTTAGCTGTTGAGTTTAAAAGATTTATTTGTAAAATGTAAAAGCAAAGCACTTGAGCAGCCAAAACAAGGTGGACAGATAATAGTCAATAGTTTTCCTAGTCTGATCCTAGTCTGCAAAATGTGTTGTAAAAGAGCAGCAGTTAAACAGATGATGTTTGGTCAAATACTAACATTTCCTGTATGAGATTAAAATAACAATTATGACCAAGAGGGTCTTTTTGCATTTTCCATGTGTCACAGGCGGAAGGGTTCTTTGTGCACTCCTGTGACCATTAAGGAATATTATTTCCCCAAAGGTCGGTGGAGTAATGACCTCCACAGATACAAATCCTATCTAATAAAGAGGAAATATGCAAATCCACCATAAAGATGGTGGTGCCCATAGCCACAAGATGGTGGCGCCCAGTCATCTCAGCCCTGCCAGAGTCCTCCAGTCCCGGGGGGGAGGGGGGGAGCTGCTGGGCAGTGAGCATGGAGCGGCCGAGGGGGGGAGGGGGATTCTTGCGTTGTCACCCTGGTGACGAGGCAAGCATTCTGCACCTGGCTGTAGAGGGCCTCTAGCCAGGCTGGGCTCGGAACATTTGCGTTGTTGCAGGCCAGGCTGAGGGACCACCCACCCCCCACCATGCACAAATTTTGTGCACCGGGCCTCTAGTGAATTGGATAAAAGGCCGGAAGAATTAAAGCAGTAATACTGAAGGAGGAACCACTGCCCCTCCTTTCTTTCTGTCAACTCTACACTAACTATTCTCTTTTCTTTCTGATTCTAACTTCTACAAACAACTCCTGCTCTGAACTTTCTCTTGTGGGTCAAGAGAATGACTATAAAGACTGACTGGGCCATGTGTCTTTAAGGACCAGCAAACTGCTGTGTAGTCCAGGAATGTCATAATTGTTTATAGCAAGTCTGCTTATCATTCCTCATGAAAAACTGTATTTTAGTCATAATATAAAAGTAATAAAATCAAGTTAAGTAAAGCATATTTGTATTTTTACTTGATACTTGTGCTAGAATACACAAGAGAAAATAATGTCCTTATTTGGTAGTGTTCCATGTAGACTCTTTAGGCTTGTAAAAATTGTAGAAAAAGTCAAAGAAAATAAATTGATGAATTATGAGTTGTAACTTTTACTCAGAATGTAATAACTTAAAAAGTGATCCAAAGCTTGGGAGAAATGGGTAAATTGTTCTATAGAGCTTTACCAAAAGGTTCCGCTAGTTTTGGGGAATAGTTGATTGAATATGGGCCTCAGAAGAAGGAGGATTTATTTGGGATTTAACAGCTGTGTGTTTGGGAACATGGTCCTACTAAGACGGTTGAAGAGGAGCTGTTTAGGGGGTTAAGGTCATGCATATATTGAGATGGAGAAGAAAAGTCTTAAGAGCAAGGGTCATGATGAAGGGAAAGGTGAGCAATGGAAATTTCCAGTCCTTCACAGTCTTCATAGTTTCTCCTTTTGGTCAAAGGAGTGATCGAGTCTCATCACTTGACAAAATTTTGTTTATTTCTCCAAATCTATGTACTATTGTCAACTGAACTCCCAGACTCATTGGTGGTGGCTGTCAGAAGGGATCCTCATTAATATTACTCTTTGAATTTTAATTATTTGTCAAATAAATTGATATTCCAAATATTTTATGATTCTAGAGAAAGTACCAGAAAAAGAAGCCTGAGAATACAACAAGAGAGATAACTAGAATTATTAGAAAGACTTGAACAATGCCTTTAGGCCAAGATTCTTCCAAGCCTTGGGCTCTTGAAAAGAACATATCCCATCCCAGTTCCAAGGAAACAGTCTTGGTATCAGTAGGCTTATATGTAATACAACTTATTCTTCCAATATGTAAAGTAACAAGGTTAATGTGAATTCAAATTTCCAAAGTTATGGGAAGTTCATATGTGTTGTTTTTTTCTCTAACTAAAAACAAAATATAACTTGAGGTCCTGCATGTTTTCTATTTCAAATTTTAGCTTGCAGTGAATTTATGTATTATTTCAGGATGGAATTCTACTGGTTATGTAGATAGAGTCATTTCCTAAGGAAATTAAATTTACATCTTTAAAATTTCCATACTGAGGACTTGTTTTGTCAAGAAAACTACTCTTACAGGTTTATTCTGTTCTTTGCTGTGAAGTGGCCTATATCTCAGCAGCCACTCTTGAGCTTCCTGCTGCCATTATGAATGTGTATGAAGCCAATTCCCATGCAGAAAAATAGCTCTAGGACTGACTTATTACTGATAGTGTAAGATGCTATTGCTCAACAAACTGCCACAGAAATGAATTAACTTCTCCCTCAGTCACCACTGCTCTGAGAATGCATGGGAATGCATATTGAATGCAGCTTAGTTAATATAGATCAATTCAATTTCAAAATGTAAAATTTTGTAAATACTACATTTAAATGCATTGGCAGAGCCTATAGAAAATTTAATTTATATTTTTACCATAAGATATACTTAGCAATAACCTTAACAAAAATATATAACTATACCCATTTGAACAGAGACCAGAATAAAACAAGTTTTGAGAAGGTGTGATAAAAAAGTGGGGGGCAGGGAGGGTAGCTTCAGAGAGCATTGGAACACAGTTTTTTCTGTGTTGGCACAGGTTTTGTTACATTTGCTTTCTTGACATCTTTCAAGAATAAGTGAAGAGATATATTTTTCAAAGAAATTAAAAACTGTGGGTTATGCAAGACGAAGATGGTTCTCTGAATAATTTTTACTAATAATGTCATAACATCAAGAAAAAAAAAAAAGAATAAACCAAATTCACGCTAGCCAGTTTGGCTCAGTGGATAAAGTGTCGGCCTGTGAACCAAAAGGTCCCGGGTTTGATTCCAGTCAAGGGCATGTACCTTGGTTGCAGGCTCCTCTCTGGCCCTGGCCCTGGCCCTGGTCAGGGCTCATGCAGGAGGCAACAATTGATGTGTTTCTCTCACATTGATGTTTCTCTGTCTTTCCATCTCTCTTCCATTCTCCCTAAAAATCAATGGAAAAATATCTTTGGGTGAGGATTGAAAAAAAAAAAAAAAGAATAAACCAATTTCTAACACTTTAGGTAATATTTTTAGTAATAAACCAGTTTTACTAAGAAGCAACTCATCCACTTACTTGCATAGGCATCCTTGAATGAGTAAAAGCCAAGAGGTTATAAATCTTAACAGAAATATAAATAGGTGTGTATTGTTCATATTGCATATTGTTCCTTGATCATATGTTCTTCTACTGCTTGTCAGCCATAGCGGGCCAAGGGGATCCCAGGGTCTACCAAGGGTAGGGCAGCTATGGACACTTGCTCTGCACATGGCTCTATTGTTTCCTCTATTAATACATTAAAAATAAGTTTTTCTTAGTTTTAGAGAAAGAGGAAGGGAGAGAGAGAGAGAGACATCAATGTGTGAGAGAAACATCAATCTGTTGCCTCCTATACCTGCCAACCTACAACCTGTGTATATGCCCTGACCAGGAATCAAACCAGTGACCTTTTGGTGATTGGGACGGCACTCAACCAAAGTAAGCCATATTGGCCAGGGTTATAAATACACTAGAGGCCCAATGCACAAAGATTCGTGCAAGAATGAGCCTTCCTTCCCCTGGCTGCCGGCACCACCTTGGCTCCGGCCCAGAGCCACCTTTCCGGCTTCCCACGCTGCCCAGAGGCCTGGAGCTGCTGGGGCAGAGCGGAAGGCCTGCATCATCACCATGGTGATGACACAAGCGTCCTGCCCCACCCCTGGCCGCTTGGCGCCTGCATATGCAAATTAACCCATAATCTTTGTTGGGTTAATTTGCATACTCACTCTTGATTGGCTGGTGGGTGTCACGAAGGTACAGTCAATTTGCATCTTTCTCTTTTATTAGTGTAGATTTTAAAATGTGGAATATATACTATTTCATTCTGTAATAGTAAAATGGGGCAAATGTTACTTTTTTAAATAAAAGCTGAGGTTTTGAAGCTCAGAATTTATAAAACTAAAAATTTTGGGGTCTTTTTTAAAAGCTATGTCATAAGATCCAGTGTTTAAACCTCTTATGTTATATAAAAGGGAATATAGATCCATTTTTAATTATATAATGTATGTGTCGATTTAGCTGAAACCCATATTAAGTAATGTATTCATCTATTTAGCCATTTATGTAAACAAAAGGTATTAAGTGAATATATGACCAAGTCCAGAATGAACCAGCTCTTACGTATCCCCGCTAATAAACTCAAAAGACAATAAACCAAAAAGTTCCTGGAGTCTTGGAATGTTTATCTTCAAATACTATAAAGTTTACTTCATTTTATTTTTAATAAAATCACATATTATTATAAAATGAAGAGAAATAGCTATAGATATGTAAGTGTTTAATACTATAATACTTTCTTAGAATCATTAGATGTCTTCTGGTCTTAAGCTTGGAAAGGTAAACATTAAGCAAAGGGAAAACTAAGCAAAAATCATATGCAATTAAAAAAAACTAATCATTAATAGCCTTCTATTTTATGACTATTTTAAACAAAATATCATTTTAACCAAGTGAAAAAAATTTGATTGATATACATGATTAAATTGGCATTAGCCGGAGGTTAAACAAATGAAAAAAAATGCAATACAATTTCTAATTAATATTTTATGTTACTTTGAATATATCTTTGTATAATCACATATTCATTTGCATAATTATTAAATTACATTTATTATGTGACTGATTAAACTAATTTTAATAAAACATTTTATAATCATTAGTAAGGTTAATAAATTTGAAGATGGCATTTATATTAACTTGGTTAATTTAATCTAAACATATGTTTTCTTTGCAATGTATAGTATTTCCATTGTACATTTGTATCAAATTAATGTCAGCAAATATTCTAAAAGATGGTATAAGGTCAGTTTTGATATCACTGTTCTAATATATATTATCTTTTATTTGTACATCACAGGAGTTCATTGTCAAGCAAAACTTAGGAAAATATTATGTATTAACTTCAAAATTAGGTTAGTTGGGTTTTCAAATGTTTTATCAAAAAATATAAATTGTTGCCAAAACTGGTTTGGCTCAGTGGATAGAGCATCGGTCTGCGGACTGAAAGGTCCGGGTTCGATTCCGGTAAAGGGCATGTACATTGGTTGCGGGCACATCCCCGGTAGGGGGTGTGCAGGAGGCAGCTGGTCAATGTTTCTCTCTCATCGATGTTTCTAGCTCTCTGTCCCTCTCCTTTCCTCTCTGTAAAAAAATCAATAAAATATATTTAAAAAATATATATAAATTGTTAAAAATTTCAACTATAAAGGTAATCCTTTGTCAGTTTTTATATTTGCAAGCAAGCAAGAGAGTTCTCTCTTCATTGACAATAAAATGTCCTTGGAAGTTTCTGTCTAGGAATATTAAAATTTAAGGTCTTTCTGGGAGTCAATTGATAAGAAAAATTGATTATTTTGAACTTAGGAAATACTGTCACCAGTAACAGTTGGGAAAACTGTAATGAGTTTTATGTTTAAGGAAATAGATAAGTAAATATTCCTACTAGCAAATACATTTATTTAGAAGATCAACAGAAAATTCTAGAACTAAAATTTAAAAAAAATATATATAAAGCAAACCTGTGTATTTGTCTGTTGTAGTCAGAACATCATACTTGGCAGAGCAGCTGTGTGTGGGGCTATCATAGGGGTAAGTTTGTTGTTCACTGCAGTGTGTCCTAATGCATTGGAATTTTGTAGTAGCTAAACAGATGAATTAAAGGGACATACAATAAGGATTGCCATGCCTGCAGCTTTTCACGTCCCTCAGAATGGCACTGATTTCTGCTATTACACCTGGTATTGCTTTTGTTTATTCTTCTGTCTGTGCTGTATTGGGAGATTTTTTCACCGTCTTCTCCTGAAAGAAATAAGGATTCAAGACATAAGGATTTATTTACTGTGAGTATGTGAACTCACTGGCTCCACTATGAGATGAACACGTAATTTGACCACATTTTTACCAACTTTTCCTATGACCCTACTCTTGAAGGAGCCCATGATCATAACTAATTTCCCCTGGTTATTAGGGCCAGAATGTGGTGAGTACATAGAGTTGAAGCATGATTTATAAATTTGTGTGAAAATCTGATAATGCCAGTTCAATACAATGCTTTCTCATCCTTCTTATTTTAAAACATATTTCATATTTTAAAGAAAAGTAACTTTCTAACTAATGTTCTGAAATAATAATTTTATATTGCTATATGAAATATGTTTTCCACCAACATCATCTGCAAAATGTTCACATATTAATTGATCTTCTCTTCAGGAACAGTCTTCCTATATAATGTTAAGTACTTTAGCTTTCACTGATATAAGGAGAAAATAAAAATATGACATTAAAACCTATGGGTGCGGGGAGGCCGGGCGTTGATGGTAGGGGGAACCCGACGGCTGGACTCTGCAAGGGCAGGCAGGATGGCCTCGGCACCACCTGGTTTCTCCATACCCCTCTCCGCGACCCCAATTGGGCATGTTTTCAGGGCCCAGATGATGTCTACCATAGAAAAGCCTCTTATCTATGTATAAACATATAATCAGTTGTTCTGATAAATTACTAAAGCATGACATTTCTCAGACATTACTTTTACTTAAATAATTTCCAAGGTAGCATTTTTTTTTTTTTATGCTTGATCTCGAACTATTTTTATCCCAGCTGACAAACATTCTGTATGGTGCGATTAAATTATATTTGCATAAATTGTATTCATTGCAAGTCAAAATCATTTTTCAAAGTTATTCCTTTCAAAAGAGTAACATAGCCATAGAAATATGTGATTTTGCTTTATCACTCAAACATAATGGGAGCAATGGAATGTGGTGAGTACATAGAGTTGAAGCATGATTTATAAATTTGTGTGAAAATCTGATAATGCCAGTTCAATACAATGCTTTCTCATCCTTCTTATTTTAAAACATATTTCATATTTTAAAGAAAAGTAACTTTCTAACCAATGTTCTGAAATAATAATTTTATATTGCTATATGAAATAAGTTTTCCACCAATATCATCTGCAAAATGTTCACGTATTAATTGACCTTCTCTTCAGGAACAGTCTTCCTATATAATGTTAAGTACTTTAGCTTTCACTGATATAAGGAGAAAATAAAAATATGACATTAAAACCTAATGCCATAAAGTATTCCTTTTTTATATATAAATAGGGGCCCAGTGCACGAATTTGTGCACCTTGAAAGGAACAAGGCAGGTCTCTGCCCATCCTCTGCACCCCCATGGCAGCACCTCCCACCATAGCCCCTGATGCCCTGTCTGCCAGCAGCGCTGCTCCTGCTGCTGGTGCTCTCACACACTGACACTGCCGGCTCTGCTCGCACCTGCTGATGGTGCGGAGCAATTGGGTCCGGTGCCATCAGAGGGTATGAGTAGCGGCTGCTGCCCGATCGCCCCTCAGGAGCAGGGGGAGGTGGAGAAGCCCTCAGGGGTGATCAGGGCCTGCAGCCACCGCTCGCACCCACTGTTGGCGCCAAGTGATCGGGACCAGCGCTGGGCACCAGCAGCGGGTGTGAGCAGCGGCTCCGGTGCCAGCTGCGGGTGTGAGCGGGGCCAGCACTGGCAGTGGGTGTGAGTGTGAGCGCCGAGCAGGATCGCGGCGTGCAGGAGCAAAGAATTTTCAGTAACCACCTGAGGTTCACCCCAATGACAGTGACCAGCACCCCTCCTTGGTCTGGCACCCCTAATCACCTGCTCCCCCATCCCACTGCGGCCAACACCCACCATGTTCCACACACGCCCCCTGGTGGTCAGCACATGTCATAGTGACCGGTTGTTTGGTTGTTCTGCCATTTGGTCTATTTGCATATTAGCCTTTTATTATATAGGTAAATGGAGACAAAGTCATAGTGATTTGAAAAGATTAACAGATCAAATTCTTGGGGAGAATCCTGGAATATTTACTTATTTGAAATTATGCCAGAATCTATGCATTTGTCAATATATTGACAAATATTCTTCTGTCGTCTTCATTGTCTCTGGTTTAATAGAATCTCAGTATCTCCTTCACCATCCCACTTCTATCCATCCCATTTTCCCCATGACATTCAGCTAAAACAACAGGAGCATCTCACTAAATTTCAAAGAAGTTGTCCCCAAATGATAGTTCTTATACAACCTAATTAAAAAAGAAGAGATGTTAAAATACACACCAAAGTTATGTCAGAATTTTCAGTGGGTCTATGACATAGGTAAGGAAAGATGGTCTTGAGGCTAATTGCCAGATTCCCCAACATGTGGGATTTAGGAAAGTGACATGATGAAAGATGGTAAGGGCACTAACTTTGTAACTTTTTAAAAAGAGACATGTAATAAATAAATTAATACATGCAGTGTGTTCAGAACAGTGTTTGGCTCTTAGTAAACATCAATATCGATAACTAAAGTGATTTTTTCTTTGTCTTTAGAGATGTGGTATATATCAATCTGTCCGATAAGATTATGTTATTCTTCTTGCAGATATTTTCTGAAATAATGCTTACTATTGTCTTTTGTTGTTGTTGTTGTTTTTTGTTAATCCTCGTCTGAGGATATTTTTCCATTGATTTTTAGGGAGAGTGGAAGAGAGGGAAAGACAGAGAGAAACATCGATGTGAGAAAAACACATGGATTGTTTGT
The DNA here is from genome assembly GCF_027574615.1 of Eptesicus fuscus. Lineage (NCBI taxonomy): Eukaryota > Metazoa > Chordata > Mammalia > Chiroptera > Vespertilionidae > Eptesicus > Eptesicus fuscus. The sequence goes on from NC_072475.1 coordinate 12,790,556, forward strand.
CTCCTGCATGAACCCTGACCAGGGCCCAGGCCAGGGAGGAGCCCACAACCAAGGCATGTGCTCTTGACCAGAATCGAACCCAGGACCCTCTGGTCCGCAGGCCAACACTCCATCCGTTGAGCCAAACTGGCTAGGGCTTACTATTGTCTTTAATAAAAAGAAATGCGTGTTCTATTAAAGCTTGAGTTGATAGCCATTGCTGACCTGTGCAGATTGTGATTAGAAAGAGGCACAGTATGTGGTGAAGAGTCACTTTATGCAGCTCATGATAATAATTGCTCTAGATTAATAAGAGAAAAATATAAGGGAGGACAGTTTAGTGCTAATAAAATATTTTTATACTTTAAATTGGTTAAAAAGTTAAATCAAAGCTCTGTCATCCTTCTATACAATTTTATTTTTATCTTTATTTAATATATTTATACAATAACTTATTACAGAAAGCTGGACAAGAGTTAATGAGTTAGGACTGTTTATTACTTAACTCTGTTTTAATAATATCTGATAACTAATTTGTCATACTGCATTCACATACTTATTTGCTTTTGATTATTTAATGCTAAAATTAATTTCCACATATACATGATAAATTAAAATATGATTAAACAAATTATACATTAAGATATGTTCTAAAGGCATCTTTTGCAATTTACCTATGCCTTTTCTACAGCATTTTTTTCATGTGCAAAATTTTTGTTAGCATTCTAAGGTCTCAATATTTTTCTGTGAGGTTTCTTCATTCTATATCTTGCTAGAATGATCTTCCCCACTAAAATACGCTCTCCAATTGTTCTTTTTAATTGTAGTTTGAACTTCAAATGTGTTTTTTATTTGGACTCATATTCTGTATCAGAATAAATTTAAATATAAATAGATATATTTTTAAGGCAGTAGAGAGAACAATCATTTTCTACTATCTACCACACTCCCACATCTTTGATCTATATATTTTTAGTATATGATGAATATTTTGGTCTGAGGCTGGTGGAGCAGGTTAAGCAGTAGAAAAGATTTAATCAGAGCACTTTAAATATCTTCTTTTTAATACCTATTCTGATGGAACACACTTATATGTCTACTCCAGAGTGGTGAAATTGAGACTTCTTAGGTAGTGCAGGGAAATAATTTCGAGTCAGGCTTTTGTTAGTGTTCAGGCAAACTTCAAGAGAAAAAGATCCAGATAATGTAAATCTAATTTATATTGAAAAATTATTGTAAAACATATAGGGTTATGAGAGTGGTGCATCCTATTTACATAGATACTCATTCATTTACTTCATTTAGGTTTTTCCTAGATGCTCAAGGGTGACAGAAAACCCAGGGTGTCAAACACTACATGCTGACCACAGTGCATTTAAATTCTGACATTCCCTGCACCCCATTGAATTGATTTCATCTTTCTGTTTGCATATGCAGTAGAGTAACCTGCTTTCGTGCATATCTTATCTTGAGAAAAGTATCACAGAGAAAAATATTATGAATTCTGATTTTCTAGCAATAGCTCTTATACTACTATGGCTTGCTTTATTTTTGAAATATCTTCACACTAGACATTATTTTACACACACATACACACACACACACACCAAAATTTCCTTTGCAAATTTAGAGTAAAATTATAACATTACAACATGCAGAATTGTAAACATTCAAGGTAAAATTATAGTCACCCAATTAGTCCTAATGTATTAAAATTTTTACTATATGATATTATATCTGACTAGAGGCCTGATGCACAAAAATTGTGCAAGAGTAGGCCTTCTTTCCCCTGGCTGCTGGCACCGGCTTCCCTCTGGCACCTGGGACATGGGCTTCCCTCCAGCCGATGGCAGGCACCCAGGACCCTGGCTTCCCTCGAAGCCCTGGCTTTGTCCAGTCTAATTAGCATATTACACTTTTATTATTATAGATAGTTATGATCTTATTACTGTGTGATTCTGTGGACATCCTCAACTTTCCTATAAAGTATATAAAAACTTCAGAGGTGTAATTCAGAATATTAGTTTATATATATTGGGACAAGTTCTCTTTTTCATGATAGTTGAGGAAGCCTGTGTTAAATGGGCAGTCAGACATCTGCCCTCCCCTGCAGGCCTGGTCCCCCCAAATGCCCTTCCTTGTAGGCCTGGGTCCCCCCTAACTGTCCTCCCCTGCAAGCCTGGTCCCCCCAAACTGCCCTCCCCTGCAGGCCTGGTCCCCCCCAACTGTCCTCCCCTGAAGGCCTGGTCCCCCCAACTGCCCTCCCCTGCAGGCCTGATCCCCCCAAACTGCCCTCCCCTGCAGGCCTGGTCCCCCCAACTGCCCTTCCCTGTAGGCCTGGGTCCCCCTTAACTGTCCTCCCCTGCAAGCCTGGGTCTCCCCCAACTGTCATCCCCTGCAGGCCTGGTCCCCCCCAACTGCCCTCCCCTGCAGGCCTGGTCCCCCCAACTGCCCTCCCCTATAGGCCTGGGACCCCCCTAACTGTCGTCCCCTGTAGGCCTGGGTCTCCCCCAACTGTCCTCCCCTGCAGGCCTGGTTCCCCCCAATCGCCCTCCCCTGCAGGCCTGGTCCCCCCCAACTGTTTTCCCCTTCTGGCCTGGTTGCCCACAACTGCCCTCCCCTACTGGCCATCTTGTGGCAGCCATGTCCACATGGGGGCAGCCATCTTGTGTGTTGGAGTGATGGTCAATTTGCATATTACTCTTTTATTAGATAGGATTATTCCCTTTACGTTAGAGTTCTGAATGAATTGCAGATAAAACAGGAGTTAGGCAAATATTACTTTTGCTTTAGTGATGAGGCTGTTTGAATATAAGGCTTAGAGCCACAATCAAGTGGCCTTGCCACGGCTATATGTTTCTTTGCCTCTAGCCTGTTTAAAGAGCTCCTAGGGAAAACTATGTGAGAGAGAACATGACTAAATTATCTCTGCTTGATAATTTGTAATAGATTACCTCCACCTAAATAAGAAACGTTCACCTAATTAAGAAAAGTTGTCCAGTATTTGTCAAATACCAATTAGTTTTTGCACTTTCCCAGGATAAGCAAACGTTGGTAAAGAGTAAAGAACCAGTTTGGGAAGGTCACCTACTAAAGATCTCACCATCTAGAAATCCGAGGAGTTGGACACAGCCTTTTCCAACCACAAGCAGTAACATCATTCCGGATTAAAAGTTATTATAAAAAGTGGCTGCTCATCTTATTGAGGACTCCTTTTAAGGCAACTCTAGAACTTGTGCTCTCTTCATTCCCTAGGATTTGTTGTGTGTCCTCCTCCCCCGCCCTGCTTTTAACTACAGAGGGTTATAATAATACATTTGTCTAGTGTCTTTTCTCAATATTTTTCCAGAGACGGTATTTATTGTTGCATGATGTCACAGAAGCCTTTGTTCATTAGCATGTGTTCAAGTAGTGTTGTGACAGACATATCCAGGAACAACAGAAACTAAATATCATAAAACAGACCAAACTCCCCTCTCCCGTTCTCTGCAGATTGGCTTTGTGCTGCAGCCTTCCTTCAACAATTAGCCGGATTGGCACTGAGACTAGGGACCAGCCCATGATGAACTCTTAAAACCTTCCCAGGTTTTTCTGATCACACACCTCACCCTGGACATGTGTTTTGGCTTTCTGAATTTCCCAGTATACACAAGCGCTTCTGAATTCTCTGAATAAACTTTTTCCCCTGGCATTCAGAGTACCATTGTGTATGCATCTCAACCATAATTTTCTGCCCTAGGCCTCAGCCGTTTGCTGTCAGTGTTACAACGTGTACAAGCAGTGGTCACCAGTTTTCTGCACGGGGTGAATTTATCAAAATAGACAAGAGTATCTTGCATCAGTCCTTCAGTTTGTCACCAGACAGGTAAGAACATACCTGCACAATAGTTGTGAGTAAGGTCTATTCTTTCTCTAAAACTGGTGACCAGATCACACACTGTAAACATGACCTGCTATCATCACAATTGCCACCAAACTGAAGAAGGGTATGTAAAAATACCACAGGTTTTTATGATTTTAATGTTGCTTTTTAAAAAAAATTAGTATTTACTTAGTTACTTTTGAACTGTGACAATTTTCTAGAGTTCTGTCAAAGTGGGATCTGACAATTGCTACTCTTATATTTCTGTTTGGGGGACAGGAGCTTGGAGCAGCTTACTGCACAATTTTGCCTAAGTCACTCCTGTATCTATCATATTTATCCCAACTTAGAAATATCTCCAAATGGAACACAGGGCAGAAAAGCAATTTTTCGTGATGTTCAACAACATGGGAATCTGGGTTGATTCCCAGATTCTACTGTGACAGGGATAATTTCATTTTTTCAGAAAGTCATTGAGTTTCTCTCCATTTTTGTATTACTAGGTATTTACCAGATATGAAGTAAAGATAGAACCCATAGAAATAAGTCATTTGTAAATTGTCACAGACATCATTTTTCTGTAATAACATTTGGAATTGGTAAAGCATCTTAATTGCACACATTTTGAATATATTACTTAAAATATGACTCATCTTCCAAGAAAAGAAAAAGAAAAAATAAACTCTTTATTTATAGGATTATTGATTATTTATTTAAAAATACTTTGTGTCCCTGTGATAGGTCCTGATTAATATCTCTGGTTTAAAACTTGTATTTTAAAGTAGAAAGAACACCTAGTGTGAGCAGAATGTTCTCTGGGTCAATATAGCCTAAGGCTGTGATCTGCAAACTGCGGCTCAGGAGCCACATGCGGCTCTTTTGGCCCCTTGAGTGTGGCTCTTCCACAAAATACATGGCCTGGGCGAGTCTATTTTGAAGAAGTGGCATTAGAAGAAGTTTAAGTTTAAAAATTGTGGCTCTCAAAAGAAATTTCAATCATTGTACTGTTGATATTTGGCTCTGTTGACTAAATGAGTTTGCCGACCACTGGCCTAAGGAATTCTAATGTTTTCATCTACATACAATTTGTTTACTGAAAAAAATCATCCTTTAGCTCTTGTCTTTTAGAGTCTAATAAATTTTATTTTAAATGATGAATTTGTCATACTATTTTAATCATCTTAATAAATAAATGTTTCTGAATATCTTTAATTTTAGAGGAGGAAATAAGATAAGCAGGGGATTGGATGATAACATTCTTATTGTTCAATACAATCCCTTCCTTCCTCACTCTGTCTTTAATTAACCACTGGAAATCAATAAAATTATTATTAGTCCTCTTGGCTAGAAAAATTATGTTTATACTTTCCATATCTGATTAGGTAAACAAATCACATGCAAGATAGAGAAGGATCTATAAATTGATTGCATTTCAGGGTTTATGTTTTTAGCCCAGTGGAAATATTTAAATAAATACTCTAGCAAGTCAGGCTCTTTAACCACTTAAGAATAGTCCCAGGGAGCCATTTAGGCATTTTTGGAACCTAGTTTGCAATTTTAAATCTATGTTGGACTGTTTAGTGCTGTGTTTCATGAATTAGTTAAATGATGTCCAATGGACCTGAAATATTTTTAAAATGCCTTGCAACTTCCCATGGTATCAAATACATCTTTATGGGGAATCTTAAATACAAAGATGGTATAATATAGGGTAAATTTAAGTTCTGTGTTTTAGTTATGTTATATTCCCCTCAAAGTTACATTTCTTCTTGGGGGTAAAGATAAACTGGTAACAATTTGATCAAATTGCATTTTATATTTAAATAAAACTTCAGAATTTTATTTTTTAAATATGCAATTCCATTGTCTTAAACTTCATTCTTAGATTATTTTCCTTGATACTTTAATAATCTTGAGGCTATACTTTATCCCTTTACAAATCTCCCTAATTTTAATTTTCCTGGAGCAGAGAGAGTTTTCATTGACACATCAAGATTAGCTTTATGATACTTATGAAATGATGCATAACAATCAATAGTCATTGGTTTGGTAGATAAAATCATTAAAAAGAGGAGTATAGAGGAGTGCTTAGTGCAGAGTCAGAATGTGAGGATCTGAATCAGGATGTGCCAGTCACAAGCACTGTGGCTTGTTATTTTGGTGGTTTATATTTTAGTTTATTCATCCCTAAATACACTATACCAGTTGCAAATATCTTACTCAGCTTATTATGAAGATTAATGAGAAAATACAGGATGTCCGCCCAAAAATGTATACACACTTTAATAGATTCTATTACATTTTGAAAATTAAATGTACTTTAATAAACACTGCCTTTATAATTATTCAAAGTGTATATATCCTATATAATAAAAGCCTAATATGGTAAGTGTATGGTCGTCCAGTTGGCCATTCAACCAATCAAAGCATAATATGCTAATGATATGCTAATGCCACTCAACTGCTCACTATGACATGCACTGACCACCAGGGGACAGATAGTCTAGCGGTAGGTTAGCTAGCTGCTGGGGTCCACCAGATCAGGACTGAGCGAGATGGTCCCGACACACCCTGGAGCCCTCCTCCAGTCCCTCTCCTGCTGGCCAACCTCCCGCATCCCTCCCCAGCTCCAATCATGCACCGTTGGGGTCCCTCAGCCTGGCCTGCGCCCTCTTGCAATCCAGGACCCCTCAAGGGATGTCAGAGAGCCAGTTTCGACCCAACAGTGGAACGACCAGTTGCTATGATGCGCACTGACCCCCACGGGGCAGACGCTCAACACAGGGGGCACACTTCTCAGCCAGAAGCCGGGCTCACAGCTGGCAAGCACAGCGGTGGTGGCGGGAGCCTCTCCCTCCTCCATGGCAGTCAGAGATCCCCCGAAAGCTCCCAGACTGTGAGAGGGTGCAGTCCAGTCTGAGGGACCCTGAGTGCACGAATTTTGTGCACCGGGCCTCTAGTGTGTGTGTGTGTGTGTGTGTGTGTGTATATATATTACATATATATATATTTGAGACAACTTGTACTATATATACATATATATATACACACACAATACTAAAAAGAGTACCTGATCCACAATAATCATTATGAAATCATTTGCTGCTATACCATTAGAATTTCATGAAGCAAACATACATACAAAAAATAGGAATTGTTTTTTCTGAGAAGTCTCCATTTTAATAAATCATAATAAACAGCTTTAAAGCAAAGTCAGCTTTAGAATTTTTAGAGGAAAAAAAGAACCCTAATTTGTATTTGTCCTTATTCTCCTGATATAAATACTACAACCATGGATGATTTTAAGCTATAAAAACACCCTTACCAAACATGGAGTAGAATAGAGATCATGAGATTCTGATGACTCACTTTGCTTTTACTGTATTTTATTTAGTTTTCATTTGATAGATCTCGCTTTATATTTAACAACTGACTTGTGAAATTTCCTAAAATTTGCACTTGTGAGTCAATATAGATTGGTTCTAACATGTGGTTGGGTTCAGCCATGCAGTCTCCTATTCTGGTCCTGCTACCTCTCCTTCTATTGTTGAATAGACTTTGACACATCTATATATATATAAAGAGGTAATATGCTAATTGGTCCTAACGGTGTCCCAGTCATGACAGGTCAAAGGTGCGCGTGCACAGGAACTGGTGGGCGGGGACTGGTGCGGGGACTTGCGCCACTGGGACATGAGGCTGGAGGGGGGCATCAGGATAGGCCATGGAGGCCCCCCTGGTAGAAATGTGCGCAGGCCTGTGGTGCCACCCGGCCCAGAAGGGGGCATCAGGATGGGGGCAAGGCCTCAGCAGAGAGCTCTCAGCACACCTGCGCCGGGATCTGAAGGCACAGAGAGGAAGGGAGAGCACATAGGCAGTTAGGGGGTTTAGGCCAGGAGGGTAGAGCAGATAGGCAGTTAGGGGAATCACACAAGGAGAGGAGAGCAGTTAGGGCCATTAGGCCAGCAGGGGAGCAGTTAGGGGCATCAGGCAGGCAGGAGAGCAGTTGGGGACATCAAGCAGGCAGGCAGGTGAGTGCTTAGGAGCCAGTGGTTCTGGATTGCAAGAGGGATCCCAGATTGGAGAGGGTGCAGGCCAGGCTGAGGGACCCTCCCACCCCCGTGCACAAATTTTGTGCACCGGGCCACTAGTCCTATATAATAAAAGAGTAATATGCAAATCGACCGAATGACAGAATGACTAGTTGCTATGATGCACACTGACCACCAGGGGACAGATATTCAATGCAGGAGCTGCCCCCAGCCCTGCCAGCCAACCTCTCGGTCCCTTCCCCCAGAGGGCAAACTTCGATTGCCCGATGGCAAACAGGGAACTGGGGGTGGGTGGCAGCAGACATGGTCAGTGCCAGGCCAAGGCCCCCGCCCCACCAGTTGCCCCACACACATAGGGCAACTGGTGGCAGGGGGTGGGGCCAGCAAGCAGGTGGGAATGGCCAACCTCTCAGTCCCTCCCCCACAACCGGCAGGCTCCAATCGCCCAATGGCTAACGGGGAACTGGGGGTGGGTGGCGGCGGGGTCGGGGGTCATCACGAATTTCATGTGCCGGGCCTCTCGTGCTTTATATAAAACAACAAATTGAACTTTCCACTTTTTGCCATTTGCCTTTCCCCTTTCCCCCACACTATAATCTGCTCTAAGATAACAGGATTTAGAAATAAAAAGTCAAGAAAATAAGTGTCTGCTGCAAACACCAACATTTAGTTCTGTAATACCAACCTACCTTGACACAATGGCACATGGACGTGCCTGACAACTATTACATGTGTTTCCTGCCATGTTGTTAATAGCGAATCATGAAAAAAGGAACTTAGCATTTACTGACAAGTCTTACACTCTGAAAATTCATTTTTTAAAACGACTTTGTTAATCTAGCACACATCTATGAGAGAATGAGAGTTATCTGGGGAAGAGAGCTCTTTTGATATTGAGCTGCCCATTTGGATGTCAGTTTTTTCAGTATTTGTACACCATTATCTTATTTACTGAAGAGTAAATGACCACTTTCTGGCATTAGTGTCAAATACTAAAAGCACAACCAGGAAATGAATGAATACAGCAGTTGAAGGCCAGAAAGGAACATACACCATGAACCTGCCAATTACCTTTTGTTTGATAAAATTATAGAGTCCTGTGCTGATTATATTGTGTGTCTGACAAGCACAGACCTTACTGATCTAAGGTAGCCCTGCCAACCAGCATGGATAAATACAAGGACTTTCCATTATGGAAATGATTAAAATATCTTTCCAATTCACTTTCAACTGTGGTACAAAGAGAGGGGGCTAATATTATATGCTGCATTAATATAAATAAGGTAATAATCTTGCTTTTGCATGATCTGTATATAATTTACCTAAAGCACTTTCTCCCTCATCTCCAACATGAGTCTTCCTTAATGTCAGATATCCACTCGGGGAAATTTCTGTCCCTTATTCTACTGATCCACTTGGCGAGGGGAATTACATTTAGATAATACAGCTCGCACTCATTTTACAAATTTTATTTAAAATTGTTGTCAAAGAATTTTCTATGATATTTAACTGATTGTAGCATTATACTATCAATGAAGAATGAAATACAGAAATATAAAGTGTTATTTCCAATAACTTTTAATATCAAAAAATTTTATGAACATTGGCATATACCATTTAGCTAATGGATTTTGTGCTAAATGATTTTACATGCATTACCTCCTTTTACCTTCAAAATAACCCAATAAGGTAATTACCATTATTAAGTAGTTCATAGATGACTCTTAAAATATAGAAATCTTATAATATTCATACATATAATTTCAAATATATCAAATACCAAATATACTCCAAGTTCAAATGTATTCCTTTAAAACAGTGATACAGTATATATATGTGAACAAGTTTTCTCTTTGCTATAATTTAAATAATATATTAAAATGATATGTAATATTGAATAATTTTAACATTTTTTATTTTCATGCTGATCACTGAACACAGCTCCCTTTGAAATAACAATGTGATTAATTTTACTTTAAATTCTTATCATAATAATAAAATTATGCTAAAAAATGGCCCATCAGAACTGAATTTATTAAGTGACAACATGATGACATCTAACTTAATAAGCTGAAGGGGAAAAGTCTGGGAAGTTATGGGAAATGTTGATTGATTGCAATTGATCTGAAATTATCCGTTCATTAACATACCACATCCTTGACAGCTTAAGTCAACCTTCATAATGATAATGAAGCAGATAGCACCACACTGTACATAAAGATGTGGTTTCATAAAATTCAGTATGTTTACTAATAAGGTACTAAAGCTTGATCATACTCTTGATTATAGTTTAGAAAATGATATTCATCTGTATGTTTTATTAGTTATTAAAACTGATAGTTTTTTTCTAACTCATAATGTGATCTTTCTCTAAGAGTACAAAATTTATGATTTTCCAATATTTTGCATATACATACATTTAAATATGTAATTAACTATTTCAATTAAATTTAATAATATTGCACAATGGCTAGGAATGAGTTACTAGGCCAATATTGCAGACTTATAGAAAATTCTCTAAACTGTAACATCTGAGTAATTAATAAAAAAAAAAAACTAAAAATAAATTAAAAATGTTTTTTAATGTTTCACAGAAAAAAATGCAAATATAATTACAGTTTGAGAAGGAACTGTTGTTAGTAAATAATATCTTGTTTTTTTAAGGGATACCATTGATAACATCATTAACAATATATCTTTATTGATTTCATAGTGGAAGGGAGAGGGAGAGAGAGATATAGAAACATCAATGATGAGAATCATTGATTGGCTCCCTTACCTGCTACTGGGGATCGAGCCTGTATCCTGAATCAAACCTGCGACCCTTCAGTCCCTAGGCCAACACTCTATCCACTGAGCCAAATAGGCTGGGGGACTTCTTGGGTTTAAATAGCAATTTTTTTAGGTATTTGTAAGAATTCAAGGTTTTCTATGCCTGTGGGAAATAACACAGGCTAAATTTTAAGGGCACATTTCACTTTTAGAATTTGAGTACATTTTTATTCATTTAGAAACTACAAGATTTCTAAAGAAGCCATGTGAATCCTATTGCAAATAACAATCATTTAATTTAATGAGAGCTTCAGTAGGCTTTGTTGGGAGCAATATATCTCAGAGAAATGCCACGGAACACTCGTCTCGATTCATCACTGCACATTGCTCTTAAGTTTTCAATGTGCTGGTCAGGAAGGCATTAGAATGTAAAACAACGTGAGTGAGCCATCTGAAACATTGTTCACTGTTCTTTAGGCAAGACGGTACATCTTCCTGCAAACTAAAGTTACCTTAGAGGTCATTTTATTCCCATGCTGCTATTGCAAAAATAACTATAAATTTAATATCTGAATTAAAATTGATCAAGACAGTTTTAAAACATACAGAATCCCTGGGGTATTTAATTTCTTCATGGAAGCATGCAGATTCGAAGAATTGCTATTGTCTGTAAAAAGGTGATTGTAAAAAAAACAATGGGCAAGAAACCATGTTAAAGTTATAAAAATAAATGGTACTACAAAAGTATTTCATGAAACTGGTCATATGATTTTAAAGGATTAAGAGCCCAGACATGAACTTGAAGAAATTTCAAATGAATCATCTCAAAATACATTTTGAAATTGCCTAATTAAAACATGAACATAGCACAAAAAATATAAATCGCAAACATAATTGACAAAAACCAAAATTTTAGCTGTCTATATGTGTGCAAGATAAGGATTTTCTAGATGCCATCAAATAAAATGACAATTCCAAATTTTCCGAGTTTAATAGATTAACTCTTTTAATCACCTAAATATGATAATAAATATAAATTTTCCCCACAATGCTATGCACAAGGTTGTGCTTCAATGAATTCTCACAACTAGTTTCTTTAAACCATTACAAAAAAATTGATACTAACATAACTGAAAACTAAGTTTTTTCAATGGTTAATTAAAATTCAGAAAAAAATAAACCAATTAGAGAAACAGTTTTTCTATCTCTTAACCTAAGTTTTTAAAATGTCCAATGAGAAGTGATCAGGATCACTCTGCATAGCATAAAATATGCAGCTAATTATAAGGGTTCTTTAAAAATATTGGAGAGAAATGTGTCTTATATCTACCCATCATCTGTAACTACCCCCTTAAATCAAATACTATGCCAGGAAGGGATGGTGTGAGAGCTCTTGCTCCCACCTTTACTGTAATGGGGAAGCACATATCCCGAGTGCTTACTAGCACCAACCCTGAAATGCCCAAGATGGGGGATCTAGGATGCAGCTGGTATTGTAGATGAGTGAACGGATCTTGGTGCCTGAGGTTATTATTGTGTCTATGGATCAGTCAACCTATAGAAACAAATAAAAACCAATACACATTCACTGTTATTTATACTATTTGAAATGTAAACAGTAATAACTGATTTAGAAAAACAGACTCATCCTTTGAAAATCTATGTTCTTTGCATTGATTACAGTACTGAAAAGGATATGACTTATTTTATGTGGGTCACCCTCTCGACTTAGAAAAAGAATATGCAATGAATAAAACTTTCTGGAAAATTTCACTTTATAAAATTAATTATTTATCAATATTGAAGGTCTGTCTAGTGAGGGCTGTGTGGGACCACTGCCACAACTAACCCAATCAGACAGTGAGAGTGTAAATTTCTCCTACAGAACCAGTAACAAGCACATGAAAATAACTGGATCACAGCCCAAATAAGTATAGAAGTCCACTAAATAATGGATTTGGTTTCAGATGATGTAAAATTTGTAACGATTCTGGGTATAATTGGTGCAAAAGCTCTTATATCAATTCTCCCCAGTTGATTTATCATGCCAAATAACACATACCCATGCCACTTCCTCTGCTTAAAACTTCTCACTGATTTTCTTTGGATGACATGAAGACCACCTAGTGTGGGACATACTTATCTTTTGAGACTCATGTTCCAGAACATCCTGCCAGACAGGACGTGGTTTACTCCAGAATTTCACAACCGCTTTTGATCACATAATGCTCTTTTTAGTTTTAAGTATTATAATGACAAAACGCTAGCAAGGTCACAAAATAAAAGGCTCTACTGAATTAAGGATAGTAGTGTAAGTGTCTTGATTATTGATATTCCATGTAAGATTTCATATAAAAATACAACAAAATATAATTCCACATTTATTAAATTAAGATGAAAGTAGCAATAATGGTTATATCATATTGTGATACATTATGGTTAAGACAAAATTTGAAGAACACAAGAATCTGCTTTTTGTTTAACACACAACCTGCCTCCATCCATACATGCATGGAAGAGAGATTTTAAATTTACAATATTTACTTAAACTTAGGAAAGAACAATAAAGAACAATAACATAGACCGGTGATCATCAAATACACATATTAAATTAATATAAAAGTTGGTTAGTAAGTGGTTTCTATGAAATAAAATGCCTAGCCAAAATGTTGAAGTTATATATATATATATATGTGTATGTATGTATGTATGTATATGTGTGTGTGTGTGTGTGTGTGTGTTAAAACTGCTTCTTGGGTAAAGATATGTGATTCTAAATGTTTATAGTAAAAAAAAAATGTGCCAATTTTGCTCCCAAAATATCTATTTCCTTTCCTAGCACATATCAGCTCTGTGCAGACATCACTTTCTAGCCATCCCTTTGTGGAGGTTCCTATTGCTAATCTTTGTGTATGCATGCCTGCACAAACACATATAGGACGTATCATCTTTATTCCTTTATGCAAAATAAATTCAGCTTCACTTCTGATCTAATAGCCAAGAAAAAACAAAGATAACTTGAAAAGTACAGTAATGTCATGTCAAGAGCTTTGATATTGCTACGCTGGCATTTTACCATATTAAAGAACAGAGAGTGTGAATGTTTATCTAAACAAAATGTTTAACAGGCACTTTTCTCTTTTAACTTTACTCTCTTTATCCTCTCAAGTACATCTCAACAGTGGATAGGGCAATTTAAAAAAAAAAATCTCCAATTGAGTTCCTTGCATTAGATCAAGGCATGGAGATTAGAATAATGTTCTCAGACTTGTGTGGGCTTTTTGCACATTAAAATAGGGTTGACCTGTGTAACGAGCAGGATATTAATGTGTAAGTGATGCCGTGTGACATTTGAGGTTTAATTATAAATGTAATTGTCTTCTGCCTTGCTCTTTCTTGGATGAATCATTATGGGAAGCCAGCTGCCTTGTCCCTGATACACTCAAGCAGTTCTGTAGGGAAGTAACCATGGGCATGAACGGAGGCCTCTGCCATTAGCAGGCATTGACTTACAAGCATTTTTTTTAATACATTTTATTGATTTTTTACAGAGAGGAAGGGAGAGGGATAGAGAGTTAGAAACATCAATGAGAGAGAAACATCGATCAGCTGCCTCCTGCACACCCCCCACTGGGGATGTGCCTGCAACCAAGGTACATGCCCTTGACCGGAATCGAACCCGGGACCCTTCAGTCCGCAGGCCGACGCTCTATCCACTGAGCCAAACCGGTTAGGGCGACTTACAAACATTTTAATGAGTTACCTTAGAAGAGTATCCTTGCTTGACCAGTATGGCTCAGTGGTTGAGCATCAACCTACAAACCAGGAGCTTATGGGTTTGATTCCCTGTCAGGGCACATGCCAGGGTTTCAGGCTCAATTTCCAGTAGGGGGTGTGCAGGAGGCAGCTGATCAATGATTCTCTTTCATCATTGATGTTTCTGTTTCTCTCTTCCTCTCCTTTCCTCTCTGAAATCAATAATAAAAAACAAAACAAAACAAAAACGTGGATCCTTGGGCCCAGGTCATTGCAGTCCTAACCAATATCTTGACTGCAGTGTCATTAAAAGGCTGAGAGCAAGAGTGTCCAGTTAAACCTCTCTCAAATTCTTGACTGTAATAAATTGTAGGAGATAAATACACTTATTGTTTTTTTGAGACACTAGTGATTAAGGTAATATGTGACATAGTAACAGATACCTAATATAAGTGTGTATTGTCCATCTCAAAATCTTCATTCCCCCTAACCCTCAAGAAAGAAAACCCCATCTGTATTCTTCCTCTCAATGAGTGGAGTTATAATGACGAGGTTTGTAAAATGTATCTGATAATATAAAGAGCTGGAACATACTAGAAAAAGCAGTGAAAGGGACTCATAAATAAAATGATATTAAAACCTACAGAAGGCCGTCAAAGAGAAGAAACCAAAGAAGAAGGGGACAAATAGAAATTTTAAAAAAGCAAAAAGGCAGATCAAACCCAACCACATTATATTAAACAGAACTAGTAGCCCATTTGTAGGAAAAATCCTGCAAGCGGCTGCTTCGGCGGCATGCACTGCCGCTGCCGCTGCTGCCGCCACTGCGCCTGCCCCCTCGCACCTCTGTCACCCGCCCCGCTCTGCCCCGCTCCGCCCTGCTCCACCCCACTCCGCCCTGCCCCACCCTGCCCCTCCCGGGCTTTCCCTCTGGCAGCCATCTTGCTTTCCGCTTTTCCTCCATCTTCCTTCTAAGTTGTCTTCAGTCTTCACTCCTCCCTCCCTCAGTGTATGCAAATTAACTGCCATCTTTGTTGGGTAATTTGCACACTCGCCCTGATTGGCTGGTGGGCGTGGCTTTGGTTGGTGGGTGTGGCTTGGGCATAGCAAAGGTGCAGTCAATTTGCATATTACTATTTTATTGGGTAGGATGATTTCTCTCAAAAGATGTGCACAGCCTAACTCTGATCACCAGTGAATGTTTCATCACATGCCAAATGAATACTGCAGACATGATTATGTTAGGAATTTTAAAATAGAGAGCTTACCCTATATCATCCAGGTAGACCCAATGTAATCACAAGAGTTCTTATACTGACAGAGAAATCTCAATGTCAGAGAAGGAGACATAAAAACAGAAGCAGATATCAGAAGGAGGGGAAACTAGACTATTATTTTTTTTTCTCAAGTCATATCTACAAAAATATCTATCATCCGCTTGTAAAAGTGCTTGAACTGTTAACTAGAATAAAGTGTGTAGTGGTAAAGAACCTGACACATGCACAATTTTGTTAATTACCTCACACTTCATTTAACCTTAACACATCAGCCTGGTGTTTACTTGGAAGGAATATGGAAATATTTTCCCTCGAACAATACATTTTACCACTAGGTGGGAGTGTATCCTTTGATCTTTATTCAAATGCCATTCAACATTTTAAACTATAATTTTGATTTATTCATTTTATTTATGATTAACCAAAGAAATCACAATGTTTTCAGTTGTAGTTTTGTTTAATTTATTGACCCCCCAATACGCTATGACATATTTTTTTAACCTTTACTGGACACTGGTAAAGATGTCTTAGCTAAATACACTAAAAACAGTTATTATTGTCCAGGTTTGTTATTATTAAGAGAATACAGATGCCACTCCCTGAGTTTCTTAACTTCTTAAGAGTTCTAGACATATTCTATTGCTACAGATTGAAAAATTCCACTATGTGTGAGTGGATTATCTTGATATTTGTACCAGTATCTCAAAATCTTACCATTGCACACATTATATAAAGGCAAGAGAAGAAACTAAAGAAAGAAGGGGCACATAGAAAAAAGTCATATCCAACTTTCTCCAGGAGCATGTATGATATTACACTGGAGGCATCCTCCTTTGAGGAGATTTTTCTACACATATTCAGGACGTATAAACATCCACAAAGGAGCTCACAAAAAAGGATGGACCATTGTCTTACCCAAAGTAAAAGGCCCCTCTATCCCCATCACATTTCTGAGCATTATTTGATGAGATAAGGGATGCTTCATCCTTGAAACTTTCAAGAAGCAGTCGCTGCCTCCCATCATCAGCAATGTCACAATGCAAACTCAGTATGTTTGAGTCCTTTCAGGGTTCCGGAAGCAGCACGTTTCTTATTTACAAATCTTACTTGAGCACATTTATGCTGATACTCACAAAGTGTCCCCCTTTAATGGGGCTTTCTATAGCAAAAGATTCCAGAATGCATTAAAACTGCAATACAACAGGCACTCCTATCAGTGGCCTCAGAGAGACGTTTTCACTCTAGATTCTCAAGAAACCTCCTTTTATGTATTTTAGAGTTTCGTAATCACTGACAATGACCATGCGTTTCTAATGCAAGAAACTGCATTTTTTATCAGTAATAGCAAAGTGCATACATAAAACAATACATCATATATATAATCTGTAATAGTAAAAGTGTAATATGCTAATTAGACCAGACAGCCAAACGACCTTCCAGATGTCCTTCCAGACATCCTTCTGGATGACCTTCCAGACAAAGCCAGGGCTGCGAGGGCTGAGCCTCTTGCACGAATTTTGTGCATCAGGCCTCTCGTATATCTATCTATCTGTCTATTTATCTATCTATCTATCATACATATATAAAATAATAATAAAAGCATAATATACAAATTGACTGAATGACCGAACAGCAGAATAACTGTCAGAATGACTGTCTGGATGACCTTCCAGATGACCTCACTATGATATGCACTGGCGCCAGGACACCCAAGGTGGGTGCAATGTGATTGGTCAGGGGGCCCCTTCATTGCCCCATGATAGCTCTGCAGAGGGAGGCCCAGGCCACCCTCTCCGGGGTGATCGATTGCAGAGCCCGGCCAGGTGGGCAGGGCTTCCCTCTTTTGGTAGATCGATCGCCTCAAAGAGGGAGGCCCAGGCTACCAGGCTGGCAGCACTACGGTGGGTGGACGGGGCCTCCCTCTGCTTGGGGATTGATCGTGGAGCCGTGCAATCGATTGCCCTAAAGAGGGAGGCCCAGGCCACCCTGATGGTGGTGCTATAGTAGGTGGACAGGGCCTCCCTCTGTGGGGGATTGATCTGGGGGCCTTGTGATCGATCATCCCACAGAGGGAGGGCCAGGCCACAGGCCAATGATGCTGTGGTGGGTGTGTGGGGCCGGCCATCATTCGCCCCACAGAGAGAAGCCCAGGCCAGCCAAGTGATCGCTCCTAATGCCTGTCGCCCGCAGAGGGAGGCGGCTACTGGCAGGGGAGCTGGGGGCAGTGCCACACAGATGGCAAGCAGTGGCAGCAGTGGGGGCAGAGCCAGCTGCCAGCAGCTGGGGGAACAAAAGCCCCGATAGGCCCTGATTGCTGGCCAGGACTAGGGACCCTACCTGAGGGGTCCCGGATTGCAAGAGGGCACAGGATGGGCTTAGGGACTACCTCCCCCCTGTGCACAGCTTTGTGCACTGGGCCTCTAGTATATATATATATATTCAGAGAGGAAGGGAGAGGAGGAGAGATAGAAACCTCAATGATGAGAGAGAATCATTGATCGGCTGCCTCTTGCATGCCCCACACTAAGGATTGAGCCCACAATCATTGATCGGCTGCCTCTTGCATGCCCCACACTAAGGATTGAGCCCACAACCTGGCATGTGCCCTGACTGGGAATTGAACCTCCTGGTTCATAGGTTGATGCTCAACCACTGAACTCTGCCAGCTGAGCCTGACTCACATCTTGGTAAGCCAGTAATACAACTTAGATCCCCACTTTGGTGCCTGTGGAAAATTCGAACCATGTAAACCCCATCCCAAATATACCAAAACCTCAACCTGGTCATAACCTTAACCACAATAAAAGACAAACTAATAATCTCTCCATGTTTTCTCAAGACATTTTCAGAACTGGCAGTCTGCCATTATCTCCCCAGAACCCTCATTCAGTGAGAAATAAAATTTTTCATATCCCTGTGATGCATGTGTGGCATTTGATCCCTGAACTAAGTTTTGGGTTCTATTCTTTCACAAAATCTCTCTTGCTTCTGTCTTCCTGCAATATCACATAACACTTCTTTCTAATCTAGCAATCTTGCATTTATCTATCCTTTGCCTCTAATGCTTGATGTATGACCTTATAAAACTGACATGACTGTATTATATATTCCTGGAATCCATGATACTCAAAGATAAGATTACCTAAAAGGTAAATATGAAGCATTCTTCAAGGAATATCATAAGAGAAATTATCTGTTACTTAGGTATATAGCTTTTTGTTCAACCTGTAAATCAAACCTATACAATCTTGTTGCTGAATGGAAAATATTTGCCATTGTATTATAATCTAACAATGATTACTATTTTCCTCATTCCTACTTTTTTACCATATTATTAAACTGTATAAAAAACATAAAATGGAGCTTATTAAAGCATATATATAATAGTTATAGTTAAAGATTAAACTGCAACATGGCTCCAGATTAAGCCCTTAAATATGAAATAATATAAAATTACACAGCAGTCATGTTGCACTCATTATCAAGTTAAAATGTGTTCCACTGTAGACCTCTTATTTTCTTCTTTAAGAAGTACAGACTATATAGGTCAGGTAGTCAAGCAAAATCTCCACAGCAGGATATACAAATTTGAAACCTTTCAAAAGGCAATGTTTTTACTCACTGTAATTAGGCAATTAATTCTGCTGGCATTTATAGGCTGCATGTGGTGAGAGAAAAAAGAGATAAAGAAAAGCAGTAAAATAAAAAAAAAATCAATTTTACTTTAAAGGTCACTGAATTATATGACCTACCTCAGAAGTATTTAACTTGAAATAAAGAAGTCAAGAAACAAATGAGCTGAGTAACTCAAGTTGTGAAGTTTGCTACTTTAATTAGAACACAATGATTTATTTTAAAGAACTCACTGGTATGTTTCAATAAATGAACTGCTTGTAAGTGCCTTTTACTTTCTATCATTTAGTTTCTCTTTTATGATTCAAAATGTAGAGTTAAAGAAATAGAATTTTTTCCTCTTCTATAACAAGAAAATCTGTTATTAAAAAATATAAATCGGCATATATAGGCTTAATAAAATACTCTTGGCCCTAACTGGTTTGGCTCAGTGGAAAGAACATCAGCCTGCGGACTGAAAGGTCCCGGGTTTGATTCCGGTCAAGGGCATGTACCTTGGTTGCGGGCACATTCCCAGTAGGAGGTGTGCAGGAGGCAGCTGATCGATGTTTCTAACTCTCTATCCCTCTCTCTTCCTCTCTACAAAAAAATCAATAAAATATATTTAAAAAAATACTCTTGGAGCAGAATAAATTTATCTGCTAAAAATCACCAACATTTACTAAACATTTATGTAGTAACTTTCTGTACAATTCCAGATGATATTAATCGATTTGTCTCTTGATTAAAGATTACTATCTTAATGAAAGAAATAATGGAATGTTTAAAAATAATATTTTATACATAAAATAATGCAAAAGAAAATATAAGAAGTTTTGAATATCATATACCTATAATAACCATATGTAAAAAGTGTTTTATAGACAAGAAAATATATTTGCTTTGAAAGTCTTAACATAGAACCCATACATTTGTTACATATTAGGCCATATTGAAATTTTGAATAAATGATCAAAAATAAAAATATATATATATATACACTACATATAACAAAACTAGGAAAGAAAAGCAAAGTGTAAGGAAAAACAAACAAACCTCCCTTAAGTAATACTGCTTAGTTTAAGTGATAATTACAAATTAGTATACTTTTAAAAATTTAGACTATAGCAATGATTACTGTGGCATAGATTGACATTGATTTCCCCCTATGGATTCTAAAAGTATCTATAATGAAAGTTTTGGACGAACCTCTGGTTAGCAGCTGAAGACTCTATTTGTCATCCTCCCTTCCAGCTACATATGGACTTAAGGCTAGATTCTGACCTATTATAAGAAGGAAGAAGTGATGTGTACAACTGCTTGTTTCTGTCATTCAAGGAAAGAAACAAGTCCCTCGCCTTTCTAGTTCTCCTCCCAGCTGACTGCAGCGTGGATGTGATGGTGAGAAAATAAACAATGACCAAATTCCTCTGCTGAATATGGCAGAGCAACAAGACATAAAGAGCCTGGGACTGTGACTTGGTAATCTATATTTCCAGCAACGGAGATACTTACTCAAAGAGAAAGTAATGAGAAATAAAGATAGAAAAGCCATTCATTTTAAAAGCATTGAGATATTTATAAATTATACTCTATTATAATTTTAATAAGTAAAATTCTAAATGATTTATTATTAGTGATAAATTTAATAATTAATATATTCACAATAAAATGTATGTATTCATTTTATGAATTCATTAATATTTGCTGTTTTTCAACAAATTAATACACATGAATTATTAGCATTTTTAAGTTAAAGTATTTTTGTGAATCTAGGAATATTTAAAGCTTGTCTTTTACTCATTTTGGCTTAATACTCATTTTTTTTCAACAAGAAAAGATACAACATATTATATATTTGAGGAAAATTATAGTCTTAGTGATATACACTGTGACAATTCCAATATTCATTAAATTAAATCTGTCAAAGAAATAGACCATTTGGTCTGGATCAGTGAAATAAAGGCAGCCTGAGGCATAGACATTCAGAACAGCTCTTAATGTTATGAGAGAGGGAGAATGTAGCTTAGAGAGCACTTATTTAGATTCAAAGAAAAATAATCAGAGAAATGTTTCAATGACCTTCCCCAACCCCACCCTGTGAAATTATCTATTGCCTGAAAAAAAAGAAAAAATCAAAGAGCTTTCTCCATCTCCTCCTCCTTCAACTCTTCCCATACCTCATGGCCAAGATACAGATCTCTAATAAGCACAGATACCAATATACTAAGTTTATAACCTAAATAGCTGTATTGATTCCTTAAGAGGTCATCATAGTGACTTTGGAGAAAATGTTCATGTCAATAATGAACCTTTACAACAGAATGTGTGTGTGCGTGTGTGTGTGTGTGTGTGTGTGTGTGTGTATGCATGTGTATGTGGAGGAAACCATTTCAAAAGGTGATAAATTGTTATTTTTACTGAGTTTGTGTTTGTATGTAAAATGGCAAAGAAGTGTTTATATTTGTCTAAAATCAAACTGAGTAATACTAATTTTTGGTAAAGACAAAAATATAAAACAATGATTAGTGCTTTTACTAGACTTGGAGCTGTATTAGATACCATGCCTAGTCACTGTATTTGTGATTAAATATTTCATCAAGGTAGGTGCTATAAGCCTTTCTAATTTTCTTTTATAGTCTTATGGAATTTATCCACTCTTTCCACTTGTAGACATGTATATGCTTAAATGGAATCAGCATACTGCACGTTGACTACAAATGGATCAAATTGCAGAAAATAATTCAAAATAGTTTAGCTGAACATTCTTATGCTAAGTGAAATGTAATTGGTAAATGTCTTTATGTTAACAAATTATTTTCTACTTAATATTGCACAAATAATCTATGTGTATAAATGTTCAAGTTTCCTTTTTTAGATTATTCTTGTCATATTTTTTTGTATTCAGGTTATGCTAGCCACAGAAAATAATTCAAGTAGCATTTTCTTTTTTTATATATTTGAATAGTTTGTATAATATTAGAGCTATTTATCAATTGACTGATTGAACTTTCCTATAAACCAATCTATTTACCAGGATATCCTCAATGTTTTCTTAAATTTGTACTACTGTTGGTAATTGGTATCTTGTAGGGAAAAATTTGTTAAGGAGACAAGAAGTTGAGTAAATTGGCAAGAAATGGTTAAAATTAGGAATGAGAAACATTAAATAAGAAAGGTCACTCAGTTTAAATAAAGGGTTTCAGAAACTAAATACCTTTATATTAATTATAGGTATGGTGATAAAATCATAGTAAGAAAACCAAAAATGTGTATCATAATCAATAGGATATCTTACTGTAATATTACCAAAGCTGAACCTTTAAAATTGCTGGCAAGTCTTTGAGGTGTGTACAGACTTCAAAGTTTGAAATGGAGTTGAAATTAAAGTCTGTATAAATGATGAGGTAAAGAACCTACCTAGAGCAGTGTTTCTTAAAGTCCTTGAAAAAGGATAGAGAAGCTTTTCCATTAATTGTAAATTTGTTGCAGAGAAATGCTTTTGCAAAAAGAAAAAAACACACAAATCAGTAATTATATGCATAGAAGACATTATAAGGCCTCTAAGGACTCGCTTCCGATTTCTGAGCTTATCTCATTGTGGAACAATTACAGTGGTTTTGTATGTGTGTGTGTGTTTACTGGGAATCACACTGTCTTTTCTTTGAGTCAATGAGGGGCTATTTTTGGATTTTGTGTGCAGTACTGACATGATCAGACCACCACTTTTAAAGGATCTTTCTGTCTTTCTGGTTATAGTGCATATAGGAAAGCAAGTGAAGAGACAGGGAACTCTAAGATAATTTTGCAGTAACACCAGGCTGTGTGGATATGGCTCAGAGATGGTGGCAAAGCATGCGGTATGAAACAATTGGATGCTTGAATATATCTGGAAGGAAACACAAACAGAATATCCCCTGCCTCAGTCATACTAACAAAGACCTGAATTTCCTAATTTTAGAGCTATGTCCATTCTCTATGAAGGTGACAATAGTGGGGTCCAAGCACTTATAAAAAGGGCCCTCTTATTCTTCATACTTCATATAGTTCACTGACCGTACTCATATTTTTCTTTGGGAACATTTTAAGTAACTCGATTTGTCCAAAACTTCAATAAATAGACATTTTGATTATTATTGATAGCCCCTTTGCTTGGCATTTATCTTTTGCAAAACCTGAAGTAAAGTTTTACTGTTCATACAAATACTATAAACTATAGCTTTGGAAATGTGAAGAATGTACTTAAGAGAACACATTTTATGAAATATTTAGATTCTCATTTTATTACTTGTGTTAGTGAACTAACAGAGACATTTTTTTTATTATGACTCACTATAATTACATTTATGATTAACTAGAGGCCCGATGCATGAATTTGTGCATGGGTGGGGTCTGGCCAGCCCGCACTGATCAGGGCCGATCAGGGGCCAGGCCTGCTGGGGAGAGGAGCCGCAGGAGGTTAGCCGTCCAGCCCCATCCCTGATAGGGCTGTTTGGCCAGCCGTAGTGCGCATCATAGCGACTGGTTATCCTGGTTGTTCCAGTTGCTTGGCTTTTATATATATAGATTGGACGAATCTGACCTGTTCTGTTGTTTAACTTAAGTAAAATAATGGGAAATGAAATTGAGTTTTGCATACCAAATATAATAGAAACATTTGAGCATAAGATTTTTCTAATTAAAAAATATTATGCTTTATATTTCAAGCACCAAATTTATAAATTTGAAGAGAGGACTTAAATAAACTAGGCATATTATATTAGTAATTTAACATATTCCACTTTCAAGAGGAAGATTAATATAAAAATTAAATAATTTCCTGTGCCAAACATAAACTAGTAGAACTAAATTGCTAGCTGTTCCATTTAAATTCATATAAAAATAAGGATTATAGTGAATCTCATTTTGTGAACTGACTGAGAATAAATTTTTCATGCTATCTTATAGATTGAACTGTTTAAAGTGAAGGGAGTCATGCAAAGTAAAAAGGTAAGATTATGAGGTAGAACTAGTTCAGCATCCAAAGATAATATTTCCTATTATTTTTCCAATATAAGAAATGGAACATATTTATATCATTTTCCCATACATTTTAAAGCATTTGTTCATTATCTATTAGTCCTGAGAGTGCAAAGTGAACAATAAAGCACACCTGTGATGAATTGCATAAGAAACACACACACACACACACACACACACACACACACACACACACACACACTTATAGCTTAACAAAAAATGTTTCCTTAAGTCCTGCATGAAAAGGTGCAGCTAGGTTTAGCCAGGACATCAGTACCTCTTTTGCTCAAGGGCAAGATGATTTGATCTAGCATAAAATTTCCATTACAGAATAAGGGCTTATGCATTCTCTAATATTACACAAGAGGAGGAATGCTAAAAGCATATTACTGGCTGATTCTAAATGTCATAGTTACCATGTGCATTATAATTACGTACATTTTTATCAGTCATCAAGAAAATAAACTGAGCAGAATATAGAAATGCAAATAACCAGATGAAATACAATATCTTGAAAAAAAATTGCTCATCTTTAAATTCCAAGGGGCCATTCCAGCTAAGGGGTAAAATTAAACTAAGTACAGTATATGGTAAGTGGAGAAGTGTCATACATGTTTTTTCATGTAGTGGTACATGGAAAGCTGAAAACCCCTATATCCACAAGACCTGGTGTATCTGGCCTCCTGCATGCACCCTGACCAGGACCAGGATCAAACCTGCAACAACCCTTCTGTGTGTGGGCTGATGCTCCAACCACTGAGCAACACTGGCCAGGGCTCTCTCTCTCTCCCTTTTTTTAATTCTCACCTGAGAATATGTTTCCACTGATTTTTTTTTTTTTTTTTTTTTTTTTTACATAGAGGGACAGGGAGAGAAAGAGAGAGAGACATTGATGTGAGAGAGAAACATTGATTGGTTGTTTCCTGTACATGCTCTGACACTGGGGATTGAACCTGCCACCTGGGTATATGTCCTGACTGAAAATAAAACCCGCATTCTTTTGGTGCATGGGAGGATGCTGCAACCAACTGAACCACCCAGCTTAGGCAAAAATTGAACTTCTTTTTTTAAGATATATTTTTTTATTGATTTCAGAGAGGAGGGGAGAGGGTGAGAGAGAGAGAAACATCAGTGATGAGAAAGAATAATTAATTGTTGCCTCCTGCACGCCCCACACCAGGGATGGAGCCCACAATCTGGGCATATGCTCTGACCAGGAATTGAACCCTGACCTCCTGGTTCATTAGTCAATGCTTAACCACTGAGCCACACTGGCCAGGCAAAAAGTTGAACTTCTTAAATGTCATACTTGTCTTGGCATTTTCTAATGTAAATAATAAGCCAAGAAAACATAAAGATTTCCACAAAACTTATAGATTTTCTTATATTTTATTCTGTTATTTATTTTATATTTTCCACAGAATCATTTAAAAAAATATACTTCACTTTGTTAAAATTTATTTATTATTCCATTGGCCAAATTACTTAATTCTCCATAGATATATGATATCACAGTCCATTACTCTATAACATTCCTGCAAGAAAGAGATGGCATGAATCAATTGGGTTATTTGTAGATAGTTTAATAAATAAAAACGTAAGGTTTATTAAACCAAAAGCATTATGGCAGTTTTCTGGGGCTAGGTGCTACAAAATTCCACAATTTTCCATAAAATTAAGAGGACAAAAGCAAGAAGCCATTTTTTAATTTGGAAGGTGAGAGTGCAGTGGAGATGGGCTGATTGAAAGGGACCGTGGCATAGAAATGAACAGTAGGACGAAACAGAGATAAAATGGAGTCACAGTGAAGGTAATTGAACAATTTGTCATTCCATCAGCTCAATTACATTTTAAATTTATCTAAACCCTAACCCATCTTATCCTATAATATAAATCTTTATTCACTCTCAATAACAAAAATTAGCATTGATAAAAAATATTACGGAATATATTACTCTCCCTTCTCACAGTTACCTTGTCTTCTTATCCCCAGCACTGCCAAGGTCATGTCTGCATTCTGCTTCCAGAACAAATGTGGGTGTACAGATGTATATACACACATGCACAGGTTTTTGATTACTTCTTCAATTTCAGAATTAATTAATTAACTACACACTCCAACTACCTATTTCCATCTTTGTAAAATTACAAAGTGACTGTGTCTATAGAATTATGGGTAATAAATTACAACTTTGGAATTTTGAGCAAATGGTATTTGTTTCAGTATGCCTCATTGCATTTTCCCTTTTATACAATCTAAAATTCACCTACTTTTCCAAATTCATACAACTTTATGCTTAATTTCTTCCATAGTCAGAAATCTAAAACAAATGCTCAGTTTTGCGCAGTAACAACACATAGACAGCAGTAAAAAGACCATAAAGCATTTGCAAAACACTGCATCTTATATCATATGGAATGTCATCACACAGAAATGGAATAACCTTTAGGATGTAACACACACTTTGCATCTAGTTTCTCTCTTCCCAAAAGAGACCAATTCAATTGTCTACTTTTCATTGTTTCTCCTTTATTGTTTTACTAGAGGCCCGGTGCATGAAAATTCTGTCTGTGGGCAGCCCCGCTCCCTCCGCAGCCACTCCCACATACTGAAGGTTCTGGCCCCACTTGCACCTGCTGATGGTGCAGAGCAATTGGGGCCGGTGCCAGCAGCGAGTGCAAGTGGCAGCTATTGCCCTGATCACCCCTCAGGAGCAGGGGGAGGTGGAGAAGCCCTCAGTGGCTATTGGGGCCGGCAGCTGCCGCTCGCACCCACTGATGGCTCCACGTGATCGGGACCAGTGCTGGGTGCTGGCAGTGGGTGTGGGCAGCGGCTCTGGTGCCTGCAGCAGCTGCGAGGGGGCCAGTGCTGGAAGCAGGTGCAAACACCAGGCAGGACTGTGGTGTGCTTGAGCAAAGAATTTTCAGTGACCACAGAAGCTCGCCTCGATGACAGCGACCAGAGCCCCACCTTGGTCTGGCGCCCCTGCTCACCTGCTCCACCATCCCACTGCAGCCGATGCCTGCCATGTTCCGCACTCTGCCGCCTGCTGCCGACACCCTCCTTGCTCTACGAGCACCCCCTGGTGGTCAGTTGTTCGACGACTGGTTGTTCAGTTGTTTGGTTCCGCCATTTAGTCTATTTGCGTATTAGGGCTTTATATATATAGATTTCTTAGATCCCCCCCCAACAAACTAAAGCAATTATCTGTTCATTGCATAGTTCATGAATTTTGCTTTATCTCTGCATTTCTATGAAATTCTATTCTACTTTCTACCAGTTGATGACCCTAAAGGGGACTGGATTATAGAAAGCTCTGGAGTCATAATGTCTCTTAGGAGCTTACTAGACATCTGATATGACTTAGAATCAGATATCTATCTCCATTAAATATTGATAGTGATATGCTTTTACAATTAGAGTAGACCTTTAAGACAAAGAAGAGAGGTTGATGGGCCCCTCCTCCCCCAATTTAGAAGAGAGATTGATGGACCTTGAGGATACAGAAGGTGTTCAGCATCACTGGATGTGTGGAGAGTACATAGAAAGTACACCAAGGGTACAGTGTATCAGCTTCACAGATCAGTGTCTTGTGAAGAGTTTTTCAGCTGTCCAATTTACTTTCCACCAAATTGCCCTGAGTAGCCTTTTTACCACTTTGGGGCAAAAAAATACCAACATATCAATGCCAGCCTTTACCCAGCTGAAGCAGCTAGTTGACACCATAGGCACTTAAACCCTGCTAGTCGATATTGATGAAATACCAACTGGCTATTTTTGTTAATTTTATTAAAGAATTTAAGTGTGTCCCTGGCTGGTGTGGCTCAGTTGGTTGAGCATTGTCTCGTGCACGGAGAGGGTGCCAGTTAGATTCATGGTCAGGGCACAGGCCCTGGTGGCAGGCTTGATCCCCAGTGGTGGGCGTGCAGAAGTTGGCCACTCAATGCTTCTCTCTCACTGATGTTTCTCTCTCCCTCTTCCTTCCTCTCTCTCTCTAAATCACTAAGAACATATTTTTTTAAAACAGAAATTATTTAAGTGTGTGTGTGTGTGTGTGTGTGTGTGTGTGTGTGTGTGTGTGTGTTGGGAGAAAGGTTAATTGGTTCTACTCAAATATTAAAAAAAAAAAAACTTCCAAATTCTATAGCATTGTAATAAGACATCCTTTAAAAGCAAAACGGATATTTATATCTTTAAGATGCCCCTGGATTGAATATATAAATGGCCCATAGTGAATGAGATTTACCATACTTCACCCATGTCCAATCAGCCAAAAACATGTATTTTAGGAGAACAGATCCAATGCAAGCCTGAAACCATTTCTTCTTAAATAAAACTTGCTTATTTCTGCAAATTCTGCTTATATTCTTATCATCTCATGTTATATGAAAAATTACCTTCAGTTTTAAGAACCTAAGGAAGAATAATTTTAAATATCTAAAAGTTTTGCAATAGAAAATAACTTAAGTTGATATATTTACAAGCTTTATGAAAAAGAATGTAAAGTTAGTGAATAAATGAAATGTGAATATGAAAAATACTAAGAAATCTTAGAATTTAACAATGTAAGAATATAAACCACCTTGTACATTTACATCTTTAAAACAAAGGATGACAAATAGTACATGTGGTGCAAAATTCCATTAATACTATGAAAACTGTCTTGCTGAATACAATAATAATTGCTTGGTAATACTTTATATCAGAAAGCAGATAACGTATTGACATTTACACCTGTACTTCCCTTGCTTCTAGACTCTTAGATCCAGGGTTTTTGTAGAACTATTTGCTCTTTGTTGTTTTTTTTTTTGTTTTGTTTTTTTCACAAGCCAAATAAAAAATATCCTCACTGAGTTTTCTTTCAAAATGTGAAATTTCACCTCACAAGACTAAGGCGTAGGAGAGTGTGTTTTGTATGGGTGCTACAATCTTAAATACTCTAAATAAAAATAGACATTTTAATCAGCATACTGTTGAAGATAAAAATCTATTAACTAAATATAAACTTAAATCTGGGAATACAAATCCAAACATGCTAAAAGCCTACTACAATGACTTATTTTTAAAAATGGCAAAATCAATGATTTTGTTATTTGGTTACAATTCTAAAAGTAGTTATCTATAAAGTTTATGTATTAACTGTGCCTCCATTAAATCTTTTTTGATTACCTTTTTTGGCCAGTTTTATTTTTCCCCATTTAGTTTATGTTTTTTGTTTGTTTGTTTGTTTGTTTGTTTTTGAGAAAGCTAAAAATGCACGATTAAACAAATTTGAACAGTACAAAATATTACTTAAAGAAGCAACCCTCTGTTTGGAATCTTCACATAATTCCCACTTTCGTTTGCTTTTAATCTCTGTTCAGTGTTGGACCACCTCATCTAAAGTAGCACCCACCACCATCATTCCGTCATTCAATGCATTATTCCTGTTTACTTGTCTAGTGCTCTATCATCTGGAGGACTAATATTTGTATCTCTGTATTAGTGTCTGTCTCACCAAACATGGAAGCTCCATGAGGTCAAGATGACAAAACTGTGAAGGGTCCTAGAATTTACTCTAAGTGGAGGCTGGTAAGTTTGTGTGCCACAGGTTTATAGGTGCTGGCAGGAGACACAGACTCCTGGGTCAGAAACAACAGCATTTTTACTCCTATGACAGTAGGCAGGGTAAGTATCTTGTTAAAGAATATATTCACAGACCCAGTTTTTAAGTTTTTAAGTCTTCCAGACTTTCAATTTTCAATGGGTTCCTGGCTTCTCCATCCCAGAATGTGTGGAGAATTTATTATCATAGCCCTTCTAAAGATCTCTCACTTAAAAAGTTTCCAGTTAAAATTCCTTTTCCGTACCCCTAGTCAAAAAGTCCACAAACTTGCCATTCTTACATCATGAAGTTGCTATTTTTCATGAATTACTTTCAAGTTGTTGATTGCCTTTAAGAGTTTTAAATTTGTTAAAATTATTTTTTAAAGTTTACTTTATTTTTATGTATGTATATATATTTTCACTTCATAAAGATTTCTCTGAAGTGAAATTAACATGCCCCAAGTTGCCATTACAGAAACTGAGTCTTAAATTTGTTTATGTAAGCTGTCTTGTTCGAACAAACTGTGTCCCAAATCATATTTGTTACTTTTAGTTTCCTGAAATATGTTTTAGAGCTTGTTAATAATCATGTCACCAGATAAATTTGCAAACATACTTAACACATTTAGCAAGAAATGTTTTGTAAAACATTTATATTCAGGGATTAACATGACAAATATGGTCATATTGAACAATAGTTAGCATATTAGCCTTAGCAGATCTTTACTTCATGTTGGTCTCTTTTTCTTAAGAAGTTAATAGGCGACAGTTTCTGTAACTTTTATTTCTGATTAAATCATCTATTTTATTTTAGATAACATGCCCCTTGCATGATACTGATTAGGAGACCTTGTGAGAAAATTATACTAAAATACCAAATGAAATTGATTGTTTTCAATGACATCCACATTTTCAAACATATTCAAATCAACTCATTTTCTTTTGGATCTCTTGGAATTATTATCTGACTAGAACATAAAAAGCTAACTGCTATTTGTACTGTCAACTAGTAATCTTATTTAATTATTCAGTAAAAAAATGATGTGTCCTATTTTATAACGCATAGATCTTTTTAAAATAAGGATGATTAATGGCCTATTGTGATGTCAGTACTAAAGCCAGGATAAAATTAACTAAAAGAGAAAAAGGATTTCAATGACAAAGACAGCTATTTGTAGTAAGTTTTTTTGAAAACTGAAATTAATTTTTCCCAGTGCTACACCTCAAAAGCTGATGAGGCTTTCTCAAGGCATATGTTGCATCTTAATTCAGAGTTTGAATTATTGTTGAAAACAATTTTAATACATAGTATATTATTATAAATATAATTTCAGTGAATGAATGTTCATATATACATTTTAGCTTGAAGCAAATATTATTATAGCTTTGAGCACTAATAATATATTCTACAGATGTCTAAGTATTTTATCCATTTTAGCTAGTACACTATGTCCACCTTTCAACAAAATAATCACAAGGAATACTAACACTTTTGATACAACAGTTATTAAAATGTCACTTTGTTCAAATATTTATTCTAAACCACCCCACTCCAGATTCTGTGTTTCCTGAGAGTAAGCATTGTTTTATTTCTATCTATGCTCTCTGCTGCATATGCAAATACCTATTATAACAAATGGCATGTAATTAAGATAATTGCCTATTTGTGGAAGGATGAAAGGAAGGCAAGAAGAACACTAGGAGTACAAAGGAACAAAGACAAATAAGACAAGAATGTAGGCTAATATGTTTTAAAGAATTCATAATTTACCTTGAGAGATGACAAAGCCTTTTTACTGTATTTCTTAATCAATAATAAGCATCAAATAAATGACAAATACAATCATATGGGGCAGCACCTCCAGGAATTACTGGATGTCAAGGTGAATGATGTATAGCACTGATGGAAGCACAATCGAGTTTATGACACCCGGAGTAAACTTCAGAGGAACTCCCCAAGCAGAGGGCTCAGGTTCAGACTAGAATGAAACAAAAGAGCTGAGGGGATGCTGGCTGTGTGTGCATTTTTGTGAGTAGAGTGTGGGGCTGGGATGAAGTTCTGAGAGGCCTAGCGTTTGATTTTACCTGGTTTGAATTTGCCTGCTGGCACCTCGGGATGGAGTTGGGCTTTCTTATTGGCCACCCCCATCTGTGGGGGCATAAAATCAGAAAAGGGCAGGCAGGTGTGGGTTTGAAAGCTGTCAGCAACCAAACACCAAAAAATGGAGTTGGACTCTGTATTTCAACTATTATATCATAATCTGAAATGTAACTGTGTATTCAAAGAGCCTTTAAATATACTTTTATTGGTTTATTTTAAAAATATTTTTATTGATTTCAGAGAGGAAAGTGAGTGGCGGGGAGAGAGATAGAAACATCAATGGTGAGATAAAATCTTGGATCGGCTGCCTCCTGCACTCCACCTACTGGGAATCGAGCCCACAACCCAGGCATGTGTCCTTGGCAGGAATCCAACTATGACCTCCTGGTTCATAGGTCGACGCTCAACCACTGAACCATGCCAGCCAGGCTAAATATGCCTTTAAAATATCTAACTCTTTGTCATTATGAATTAAATGAATGCATTATAGGAAACTGTTTACAGTAAGTATTAGTTACGTAGATACAAGGAATCCTTGCTTTAGGACTCTAAAGCTAGCAGACAAGGACTTCCTGAGATGGCCTCAGTGGGTGGGTCTCTCCCCCTTCTCCCGCTTGGAAGGCTAGGGCTAACCGAAGTTGGTCATTTCTCTTCCATCAGATCAGTTAGGGTCTGATAAACCCCAGCAGGACAGGCTCTGGGTAAGTAGCATCTGCTCAGGGCAGGCCCTGTGAAGAAAAGAAGGCTCCAGCTTATTTCAGAACTAGAGGCCCAGTGCACAAAATTCATGCATGGGGGGTTGTCCCTCAGCCCAGCCTGCACCCTCTCCAATCTGGGATCCCTCTCACAATCCAGGACTGCTGGCTCCCAACTGCTTGCCTGCGTGCCTTCCTGATCGCCCCTAACTGCTTCTGCCTGCCAGCCTGATCACCCCCTAACCACTCTCCTGCCAGCCTGATTGATGCCTAACTGCTCCCTGCCAGCCTGTTTGCCCCTAACTGCCATCCCCTGCAGGCATGGTCACCCCTAACTGCCCTCCCCTGCAGGCCTAGTCCCCCCCCAACTGCTCTCCCCTGCAGACCTGGGTCGCCCCCAACTGCCCTTCCTTGCAGGCCCGGTCACCCCCAACTTCCCTCCTCTGCCGGCCTGGTCACCCCTAACTGCCCTCCCCTGCAGGCTTGATCGCCCCAACTGCCCTCCCTTGCAGGTCTGGTCCCTCCCAACTGTCCTCCCCTCCTGGCCATCTTGTGGTGGCCATCTTGTGTCCACATGGGGGCAGGATCTTTGACCACATAGGGGCAGCCATCTTGTGTGTTGGAGTGATGGCCAATCTGCATACTACTTTTTTATTAGATAGGATAGAGTCCTGGTGCATGGGTGGGGGCCAGCTGGTTTGCCCTGAAGGGTGTCCCAGATCAGGGTGGGGGTTCCCTTGGGGCATGGGGTGGCCTGGGCGAGGGGCCTGTGGTGGTTTGCAGGCTGGCCACACCCCCTGGCGACCCAAGTGGAGGCCCTGGTATCTTGGATTCATTTATCTTCTACAATTGTAACTTTGTAGCCTGGAGCGAAGCCAAGCCTCCTGCTTGCTTGGTGGCAGCAGCCATTTCTGTTGGGATTTATGTATCTTCTATAATTGAAACTTTGTAGCCTTAAGTGGAGGCCTGGGCCCACCAGGGTGTGTGGAAAGCTTGGCTTCCTCCATCGCCGGGGAAACCCAAGCCTCCCTCCTGCTCACCTGTGGCCGCAGCCATCTTGGTTGTGGTTAATTTGCATACTTGCTCCTGATTGGCTGGTTGGCGTGGCTTGTGGGCATGGCTTGTGGGTGTAGCGGAGTGGTGCTTAATTTGCATATTACTCTTTTATTAGATAGGACTAGAGGCCCAGTGCATGATTGAATCATGCATGTGTACACGCTTTTGCTTTCGATCACAGAGGAGCTGGGTGCCTGTCCGCTGGTGCACCAGGCCTTTCAGAAGCCTCCGGTGTGGCGGAGGCTTCTGAAAGGCCTGGTGCCTGAGCAGACAGGCACCCAGCTCCCACGCTTTTGCTTTTGATCGCTGGTGCACCAGGCCTTTCAGAAGCCTCTGGTGAGGTGAAGGCTTCTGAAAGGCCTGGTGCCTGAGTGGACAGGCACCCAGCTCCCCTGCTTTTGATGGTCTGGGGTGGGACGTTAGC
This sequence comes from Eptesicus fuscus, assembly GCF_027574615.1. Taxonomy (NCBI): domain Eukaryota; kingdom Metazoa; phylum Chordata; class Mammalia; order Chiroptera; family Vespertilionidae; genus Eptesicus; species Eptesicus fuscus. Next base: position 12,824,748 of record NC_072475.1, read on the forward strand.
TCGCTGCCCCAGAGGCCCCTTCTGTTCCGAAGCACAGCCATGGCGCAGACGCTGAGCTCGATCCACTGCTGGCGATGCGAGCTCAGCGTCCCACCGGCCCAATCGGCCACCCCGGCCACCCCGAGTCCCATCCCCCCACACCTCCTGGCCAATCGGGGGCATAGCGAAGGTACGGTCAATTTGCACATTTTTCTATTATTAAGTAGGATGGTTTCCTTCCCCTCCCCGCAGCAAGAAACAAGATTTTTCTTAAATATTTACCCTGAGAACCTGGTCCAGTTCCTGGTGGTCAAGCTCACAAAATTGGAATTATCTATAAATGTTGACCAAGGCATTTTTGAGTAACTTATTTAACACTTCTATCTGTTTATAATATTATTCATTGTTCAGTAGTTTAGATTACATGTACCCACAAAAGTATTGCAAACTTTCAAAAGAAAGCTTAGAAAAAACTCTAAAAATAAATAATATGGAGAAATATATATGTTAGACTATGAAAACTGCTTAGAAATTTCCTTGTTCAGTTTTCTCCTATTTTAAAATGTACTAGACACAAAGGCTAACAATTTTTTGTTCACAAATAAGTACAAAGGTTCACGGGGAAAATGATTTCACTTACTCACCAACCCATTGCTAGTTCTGCCATAACTATCTGTGGTCACTAGGAAAACTGCATAACATAACCTCATTCTTCTTTTGTAAAATCAAGGGATATTGATAGTTCCTTATGCATCAAAAATGGCCTAAATATTAGAAAATACATCTATATTAAATAATATCCTTTTGCATCCTGTATTTAAAAGTATCCTATTGACAAAAATATCAGGTATCTAGGAAGGAGAAATTAATTTTTTAATTAAGACAAATAAAAATGGACTTGTTGCCTATCCTTAAATTATATAGATCACATTAACATGATTAACTGTAGTACAATTTTACATTACATTTTATTTCACAAGGATAAAAAAATATCTGAATGTACCTAAATATAGAGATTCAGTCATTTTGGTTTTTAGCATGACATTAAAAAGAAAAAAAAAACTTCTATCAAAAGGAAGTTTAATAGAAATAGGTCCACAAAATATGACTATATAGAATTGGGATTCCCTTTCTTTTCCATTAATCTAATTTAGTTTTATTGGGCCAAGTTCTGTTATAAATTCTTCTGTGCACTGTGGGAATGTCAATTACTGTGATAAAGGAACTTCTTTAGAGATTTATCATAAGATGCAGTGCCTGTGTCTTACATTTTGTTGCACTGTGCAGTGTCACAGATGAAAATGCTGTGGAATCGCTGTTTCTCAGATGATTTTGAAAATCTTGAAAGGTCATGAATCTCTGTGACTGTTGGATAACAAGCATGGTGTGGCACTGTCAAAGAACAATTAAATTAAGACATAAGATTATCTCTAGTGTTAATGCACATTCTGTTGTATTTTTCCTCCCTGTAGATGTTTTAAAGTGTAGGGCTCATTTGACATAAGCGTTTATTTAAAAGCATATCCTATGGGATAAAAGGAATGTGGACAAGTCAATATGTTTAATCTAAACAACAAAAAATGAGCTTCCAGTTTGATTCCCAAAGATTTCCGGTTTGATTCCCAGTCAGGGCAAATGCCCCAGTTGCTGGCTTGATCCTTGGTAGGGGGTGTGCAGGAGTGAGCTGATTGATGTTTTGCTCTCTCTCCCTCTCCCTTTCTCACTCTAAAAAAAAAGTCTTATAAAAATAGTTACTATTAAATGTAATTGAATGGTCAGATTGTGGACACACTAATTAAATAAAAAGGACTAGGACAATTTCTTTTCTTTTTTGTTAATATCTTTTTAATGACAAAATTTTTATCAGATAAAACTAACAATACTGACAATACGTGGTGTACCAAAAATGTATGCACACTTTAACAGCTGATAGCTCAATTTTAAAAATAAAAATATATTTTAATAAACATTGCCTTTGTGTATGTATACATTTTTGGGGAGACACCCTATGTTTAACTTCAAGTTCAAATAGATTTTGATTCTGTATATGTGAAATGGACAAATGACAGAGGTTTTAGCGTACAAACTTCCACCTCCATAAACTGAGTAGAACCTCAGAAAAAAAATTAGCTTAGATTGTTGCCATATGAATGTCAACCAAAAAAAAAAAAAAAAAAAAAAAACCTCCCCCAACTGATGTTCTTGATGTTCTTGTAAGAACTGATTTCCTCACTAAGACGCTAGAAGAGTATGTCTAGGACAATTCTATCTTCTAGAACAACCCTAGGAAATCAGTTGCCATTGAACTGAATGTTTTACAGAGGTAAAGGGGTATCACTGATCACTTCAGAGAGAGTCAGGACCAATTTCATTCCCACCTGCTAACTGAATAACTCCCATAGCTGATAACTATTTACAGTTCATGCATAAATTAGGATTCAATTATCCCTTGGGAAGCTCCGAATAGCATAGTGTAGCCTAACCTAGGAAAACTTTCATCTGAAAGGTAGTCTTTCCTTAAGTGCTTTCAGGTATCTTAAGACCATTTTATATTATAGGGCGATCATTTAATGCCTGGCTTCCAAAAAAACAACAACAATGTCCCTGGGAAAATAAATGTTTCAAATTCCTGGGATCTCTCGAGTGGAACCCATATCAGATGGAGGACAAAAGTTTTACTGAGTCCAAAGTGGTACCTTGGCCAATGTTGCTTTTGGAGGAACTACTTAGAAAAGTTACTTTAATCTGTCCTTTGTACCAAGGCACCAACTGGGTGGCACGCTACCCCTAGCAATGAAGAGTGACAACTTGCAGAGTAGGAATAAACCAGAAAACTAAATACTGGTGCTCTGCGTGGGTGGTGCAGTATCTTGGGCCATAAAAACTGTTCCTGGTAGATTTTACAGAAAAGTGCAGCAGAACAAGGATCACATTGCTTTCAGAGCTTTCTGTTGGGGAATGCAATACCCAATAGTCAGTTAAAATTATGACACTTTCAATAGCTTTGAAGAGGCATACCAAAGTATTTCCTTGGAGAGGAAGAGTATTAATGTCTATCTCTCAATTTTCCCATACCTCCTGGAATTTAAGAAATTCTCTCCCCAGGTGATGACTTGTTTGTCCCCAGAGATGTTCCACTTTATCTAGAAATGCAATAGAAATCATTATTTTCTCCTCTTTTAGTTATAGAGATTTAGAGTTTCTGCTGTAACCTTGGAAATTCCCATGCAACACTCTGTGTCTATTTACAATCTCATTTTTCTAAATTTACTATTTCTCTATTCCCCTTGTTGGCTTATGACTTGGCTGAAATACTACTAAGACCGGAAACTTGGAGAGAATTCAAGTACTAGCATTATATTTAAGTTTGGTATTCATTCCTGACAGTATTATGAGCAGCAGACCTATCTGAGTGATGGTTGCTAAAGGCAAGATACAGCAAATAGGAAAAAAGTGCATAGTGGTAAATATAGCTGAGGCATGTTCTCTGTGGCCAGACATTATGCATGTTGCAGTGAAATGTTCGATCAAATAGCAATACATGCACACACACACACATTTCTACTATGGTGTACATAACAATACAAATCTCCCTTTTTTGTTTTGAAGATTCCTAGTGAAATGTAACTTCATGAATTAAAGACTCAGAATTTGGAATATTATGACTTTTAGAATAGCATTAAAGGCCATGTTTTACACATGAAGAAATTGAGGCTGAGGGACATTATATGATTTTTCTGAAATTGAACAATTAGTGGTAAGGCTACCTTAATCCCCTTCCCAAGGTGCATTTCTACATTTCCAAACAATAAACTCACATCCTATATTCCCAGCAGTATTAAAAGTACTTTACAGGTAGTAACTGATCTTTTGCTCCATCAGCATTATAAAGTAATTATTTATTGTCCCCACTTACCTAGTGAGAAAACTATGGGACATAAACTAACTTTGAATGATTTCCCCAGGGTCACTGCATAGTGGTAATCTGAATCTAGAAAGCAGGTACTCCAACCATTGAGTTATGTTGCCTCGTATTTGCTAATAATGTTTAACTGAAAGCTGAAATTTTATCTAGACAATGTTAACACCTTATTTACTAGAAAAAAATGACTGTCATGTATATATTTGGTTTTGCAGAATTTAAATATTTTCAGAATCTTTACAGAATCAGGAGAACACAAGAATAAATGTTTTATCCTATTCCAGTGGTTTTCAGCTGGGGGTTGTTGTGTCTCCCATCCCAGCAGTGGATATCTGGAAATGTCTGCAGATATTTTGATGTGACAACAGGGTGCATAGTAGGGAAGGATTTTGTTGGTTCTATTGTTTTGGAGGCCAGGGATGCTGCTTAACATTCCACAATGTATATGACAGCCCCTGCAACAAAGAATATCTGGCTGAAAATGTCAGTAGTACCAAAGTTGAGAATCTCCAACCTGGACCTGGTTTGGAAGTGCTGGTTCCAGTCACACTAAGACTTATTTAACTCTCTGATGAGCATCTGGTCAGAAGCATATTTGCTAAGATAGTCTCTATGTGTATTTTGTAGGGGTGGAATTAAGAGGGATAGAGGGGAGTGAAACCACACACACACACACACACACACACACACACACACACACACACTCATACACACACACAGTCTCATTAGTAATTTTTCCCCAATTTTTAAAATCAAACTTAATGTTTATCCTTATGTTTGGTGTCCCGTAATCAATATAACCCATTTCTGAAGTCATTATTTTTCTGTCAATTCCTGTATCATAAGACTCAATTATATGAAAGGCTATTCTTTCATTCATGCCCACTTTTAGTAAACTCTCTTTCTTATCTGTAACTAGATTATTTGAGAGGCACATTTTTATTATTGTGCATATATTTTTACATTATAGACCTCCCCCCCACATTCATACACCTTTGAAGTGCAAGTATGTAGCCAGAAACCATGTTTCCTAAGAACACTCAAAGATCAGAGAGGAGAAGTTGCTTTAAGCCAATGATTTTACATGAATCTTTTTAAATTTAAAGTCTTTGAAAACTATTTTATGAGCATCCTAGAGGGGGAGATGAAACAAGGAAGTGCTTTTGAGAAAAATGGTATTAAAAAGAAAGAGTCCTCTGGCCTGGGGAGCAGACAGAAGTCTTTCCAACTGTGTGCTTTGGGTGCCTGGACATTGGAGAAAACAAATGCTATTTGTTCATTTGTAACAACTTGGAAAATATTGACATTATGGAGGGTTTTGTAAGAATTTGCTTCTATCTATTTATACATACTGACAACACATAAGTGCAAAAATGTGGTCTTCATAAGACTTCAATTTAACTACATATATAAATTGCTTCTCAACTTGAAATATACAGGAAAGCATAGATGGGTAGTAGACAGGGGGTGGGGGTCCAGAGGGAATGATGATAAAATAGAGCTGGAAAGCTGCCAAATGCAAACTTAATATCTGGGAGTACAGGTAACAGGACCTGGGCATGTTCTCTGACCAGGGATTGAACCGTAAACTTCCTGGTTCATAGCTTGATGCTCAACCACTGAGCAACACTGGCCAGGCCATCCTGCTGCCTTCAGTTATAGTTGGGGTGGATTATCAGGCTTCTGCTAGATGATCTATAAAGAACACTGAGTCTGCATGATGGTAATAAGACTAGAGTAGTAAAATGACAAAGATTTCTCAGGCAAATTTCACATATTCAGGAAGTCTAAGCAAAACTTAATCATACTCCAAAATGAAAACCAGGGTTAGGTAAGAAAGATAAAATTTAGGGTATTTAACTAGGTTATAGCATTTAGACCTTCAAAGGGGAAATGTGAAGGTTTCTCATAACAGAAAAATTGTTTACGATGAAAAGTGTGATTATTTCTATACAGGATACGCATTTCATTAAAAAATCTGTAAACCCAACTAAATACTTTAATGGAATGAGATTAAGTAATTTCTTTTGATCTTATTGCCTTGTTATATTTCATTTAGTAATTGACTACTTATTTATTTTTAGTTCTGTTACATAAGAAATCTAGATCATTCAAAATTATGTTTCAGAGTAAAATGATGGGTTTTATTTAATTTCATATTATCATGGGTAAGTGTTATATGCTGCATAGTAGATTCCAATACTTGGGATCTCCTGAGACAAGCCATCGCTTGCATTTTGGTGGTTCATGTAATTACTCTGTTAAGACCCTGTCTCTTGCTATAGAAATAAATTCAAGAAGTTTTATTTGTTAAATATTTGCATATATTTCTCAAAATAAGCACCAAAAAAAACTGAAGAACTCATACAAAAGCTTACTTAGTCATATTTAATTTGGTGATACAAAGGTGAACTCACTTGTTATGTTTATGCATTTTGTAGACTATGCTCATGAAAGTAATGCACTTAATTTATAGTAATATCATGAATAAAATAAGCACCACTATTCCAAGTCAATGAAAGGAACTCATGAATATTAATGTTCAAAAAGAGAGGTGGACCTTCTGCTGCTGTGGACCCGAAGGCTACAAATCTAGAATTGAAATCAACTGAAATAATCCATTAGCACTCACCTACTCACTACCCATATTGTATTTTGCAATTCTAACACTGCATTTCAAATAGGCAATCTAAACTTGTTCCCACTGGATAAGAATAAGCCCTGAAGAACTACTTTTTAAACCATGTGTTTCTCCTCAAAAACTGGACTTCAAAGATATTCTGAATACACTCTAAAGTTTCCAACTTCAGTACCCACAAAAACCGCACATGGCTCCCACTGACACCAATCAGAATTTGATGTGGGCAAAGGGTGACCATTTATATGAGTGACAGTGTGTTTGATGGCTAAAAAATGGTATGAAATTCACTGTGCTGACTTTATACTCTGCAAGGACACTGTTTCAAAAACTCACTTAAGTATAGTGGGCAATACTAGTTATCTGAATAATGTATTCTTGGGTAATTTATAGTTCTTTTCCTCTCTCTCATCTCTAGTTCTCCATTTCTCTCAGATTCTGATATTTTAGAGCAGAGGTTTGAAAAGGGACTTTCCACAATATCCCCAATTCTGTTTTTTTGATTCTGCAAAAATCCTTTGCTTACTGGTATTTATTTGCTCATGTCTTAAAGTTATTTTCTCATTAACATTTTTCATAATTATAAATACCTCACAAGTGGCAACTACTCTGAAGTTTAAATTTACTCTTTAAATATATAAGCTTATACTTAGGATTTTAAGCTTCTTTGTTTGCTTTAAACCAAAACACCTGATGTTTTTTATTAAGAAAGATTAAGGTAATATAAAAGAATGAAATGTTTGTTTGTGGTTCAAATTAGTGTGACTGATAGTAGGAGGCAGAATTCTAAAGATTTCTATTCCCAGGTTATTCAATCAAACACTAATTGAAGTACTGCTGTCAAGGGATTTTGCAGATGTAATTAAAATTATAAATCAGCTTCCCTTTAAATAGGGAGGTTATCCTCAATTATTTAGGTGTGTTCAGTATAACCACACATGCCTTAAAAAGCAGATAATTTTTCTCCTGCTAGCAAGAGAGATGTGTCATAAAATGAAGGCAGAAGAACGGGGGCGGAAGGGAAGGCATCAAAAGATATAAGGAGATTGTAACACCAGGATTTTACTTGGTTGAGTGCAACCCACACAAGGCATACAGTCTACAATGAAATGCACCATGAATGAGTGAAATGCTAAAATTTCTCATGTTAGACCACTGAGATATTTCCATTCTCTTGTGTATGTGCATGGGATAGACACAGAGAAAATCATATGAGCAACACATGTACTTATTCTAGCTACAGGGTGTCCGGAAGGCTCTTCACACATCTTGGGTGAATACATCCTGGGTAAAAGGTATTCAAAGAAAATTTTGACTTGTAGTATTTTGACTTCCTTTTAGATGACACAAGTTGACATGAGGCCTAATCAGATGCAGGCATCATGGATTCTTTCAAGTTGAAGTTTGAATATGTATCTCTGTGATATGCACACCCAAGCTCAATAATGGCTGAGGCCTCAGCAATATCAAGTCCCAGCATGGCTCAGTGGTTGAGCTTCAACCTATGAACCAGAAGGTCACAATTGGATTCCCAGTCAGGCCACATGCCCAGGTTTTGGGCTCAATCCCCAGTGTGGGGCATTCAGGAAGAAGCCAATCAATGATTGTCTCTCATCACTGATGTTTCTATCTATCTCTCCCTCTCTATTCCTCTCTGAAATCAATAAAAACATATTTAAAAATAAATAATACAAATGAAGTCTGAGCAATATCAACAGTAGAATGGTTGCAACAAAATGCTGTAATATGACTGAGAAAAAAGAAAGGTTCAAATGTTGGAGGTGATTCTACTGGAAGATATAAAAACAAACAAAAAAATGTAACAAATCTACAGAAGACTAAGCAAAGGTAAGAGGAGATACTTAAAAAGCCAGAAAGAAACAACAAAAATTATTCCAAAAGTGTAAAAAAAATGGAGCAAGAGGAGAATGACTCATGTACTGAAAAACATTATTGCTAGTAATAATATCCTTTTATAATTAGGGTAAATAATTATATTTGAAAGCCAAAAGAGAGAGGAAAGAGGAGAGGGGAAGAGAAAAAGTGAGAGGGAGAGGAAGAGGGAGGAGGGAGACCGAAAGACAGAGATACAGAGATACAAAGAGAATTTGTCATTGACCTGAAGGAAATATTGGAATTTGTTCGTTAAGCAGGAGAAAATGGAAGGTAAATATGCTACATTTAAATTAATGTCAACTCTATAAAACAACAGCAATGCCATGGGGAATTTAAAATACAGACTTAATTACCACACAGAGAAGTAATAGGATATTCTTGTGGAGAAGGAAATGAAAGGTCAGCACACTGCCTGGGAAGAGACCAAAAGGTCTCAACCTCTATAAGACTCTGAAGAGTCTGAGATACTTTAATATGATGTAATTTCTAATGAAACTATTATGATAAAACAATAGCAAAATATTATTAATAAGATCCAGACAAATAAAGGGAATAAGAACAGAAAAACAAGAAACAATAAAAAATAAACAAAAGAGAGAAAAATATGTCACAAGAGAAGCAAATGGAAAACATTTATGAAAATAATAGATTTAAACCTACAGATATCAATTATCACATGAATTATAAATGACTATATGCCCTAATTAAAAGAGACTGTTTGAAGGGCATAAGAACACTAAACTAATTATAAGAGAAACATCAAAATCTAGGGTAAAGAACATCTGCAAGTAAAATAATGAAAAGGTACATTCCATGCAAACATTAACCTATAGCTATATTAAAATTAAAAATCTAATTTTAAGACAAAAATGCATTGCTGGAGATTAAATGAAATGTTTCATATTGATAACAAGATCAATTTCCAATAAGATAAACAAGTATCTAAGAACTTAATAGTTTAATTTCAAAATGCATATCTCAATAATTTATAGTATAGCATGGAAAATAGAAAAATCTATAATAATAAAGATTTCTCATAAACTACTAAAACATCTAGAAAAAAATAACAAATTCCAAATGTCAGTTTATGTCTTCTGTTTTAAATTGAGACATAAATAATAAAAGAATAATTATATCTTCATAAATTTGGAAATTAATAAATAAAATACTAAATTATCCCACAATTTATAAACCCACAATGGAATTAGAGAATATGTTTAACTAAATGATACCCTCCCCCCAAAAAATACATACTGATGACAACTTGTGGAATGAACTGAAACAGTGTAAAGATAAAAAGCATATAGTCTTAAATACCAATAAGAGTTAAAAAAAATAAATGTGAAAATTAATTTAAATACCCTACCCCAAAATGTTAGGATAAGAAACAAAAGAAGCCCATCAATATAGAAAGAAAGAATAATGAAGATGAGATCAGGAAGAAAAGAAATAGAAGAAAAAATAATACAAAAGTGAGATCAAACAAGTTAGTTCTTTGAAAAAAAATTAAAAAATTGATAATAATTGGGTGTAGTAAAATGTAAACACGTCTTTTTGTTTTGGTTTGGTTTTTGTGAATCCTCACCACAGGATATTTTTCCATTGATTTTTATGGAGAGTGGAAGAGAGAGGGAAAGACAGAAACATCTATGTGAAAGAAACACTTCCATTTGTTGCCTCCGGCAAGAGCCCAGACCAGGGTGGGGCAGGAGAGGAGCCTGCAACCAAAGTGCATGCCCTTGACCTGAATCTAACCCAGCACCCTTCGGTCTGCAGGCCTACACTAGACACATTTTTACCTTCCATTTTCTTCCTGCCTAAAGAGCACACCTCGCCCTAGCTGGTTTGGCTCAGTGGATACAGCATCAGTCTGTGGACTGAAAGGTCCCAGGTTTGATTCTGGTCAAGGGCACATGCCTGGAATTCGGGCTTGACTCCCCAGGGGGCATGCAGGAGGCAGCTGATCAATGGTTCTTTCTCATCATTGATGTTTCTATCTCTCTTTCCCTCTCCCTTCCTCTCTTAAATCAATAAAAATATATTTTAAAAAGAGAGCACACATCATTTTTTTTTAGTTTTTTCCTTCTATTCAATTATATTAATGACAAAGATTCATTCATTCTCATTTCCTCTCTCTTTCTCTTTCACACTCTCTCCCTCTCTCCTGGATTTTCCAAGTGTAAATGGGACTGTTTTAGTCTGTTGTTTTGTGCCTGAAGCTTTTAATAATGTAATGGTGACATGTCCTGGATCAGCCATTAATGGCTCCTAGCCAGATAAGGGCATGAGAAGGTTGTGGATTGGTGGAGTGTGAGTGGGGGCGGGGGGGAGGGGAAAGGGAGAAGATGGCTATACTAATTAATTAATGTGAATTCTAGGAACAAAGTCCAATGGACAATGCTTAGGCCTGACCCTGGTACATGTAAGGGGAAGGTTAATCTATCCCCTTGGTTGTAATTTACACTTTCTGAACATAGATCTGTATTTTTTAATTTCTTCTCCTCATGTCCAAAAAAAGGATTGACTAGATTTTTTTATGAAGTGATTTCCAGGCCTAAAGCGCCATGAAATAAGCTAAACCAATTTAAAAATGTGTACAGCATGTGCAGGTTTGAATGTCCTCAAATTACTAGTTACATTACTGTGGTCAATTATACTTGGCAATGGTGCTTAATTGAAGATGAAAGCACATTAGATTTTTAATTTGAAAGCCATAGGTAAAACCACTCTCAAAATCCTATTTGAATCGCAAAGCTGGTGATGGTTTTCTCTATGGGCTGGGATTTTATGGCACATTAAGCTGCTCGTTCATGTAATTAGAATAATAACAGGATGAGATGTTGTACCAGGTGATACATGATGGCACTTCTCATTTATCTCTACTAATATGTAGATTATGAACATGAAATTGCCTTTGCGAACAACTCAGGGTAAAATGTTTCTTAAAAATATATGAGTGAGGAAATATTCCTCTCCTCTTGAAACATTCTTGATAAGATGATGGTTACACAAGCCACCAAATCACCAAGGAGAGGAATTGTTAATTTCTGTAGATCCTTCTTTCCTTATTTTATCCAATACTCCGTACTTGTATAAATTACCACATCCTGTTTCTGTGACCAGACAACCAAGGGCTGCCTGTCACTACTTGATCCAATTAAGCAGAGACAGGGTTGAATCACAGATGAGTGTTTATTCCAATAATGCCGGAAGTATGGGAGGGCAGGAGGTCATCCACAAAAATATGCTCTGACTCCTCCCTGCCTTCCCCACCAGTTGGCGTGTTTTATACACATGAGGGAGAAGATAGCTATCTGTAGCTGGGAGCTGCAAGTACAACATGGAAAGAGGATGGTCGAGTCTGGCCTTCAGGAGCTCAAAGTCCGATAACAAGGTGGCTAATCTTTGATGTTACAAACAGCTCAGCTCATTCCTGGGATGGGAGAATGGTCAGTGTTCCTGAGAAAAACTCCCGAAGGGGGTCAGGGTCTGGGCACAGCAACCAAATCAAAGTATATCCTGTTCTTGGTCTGTTCTCAAAATGTATTTCTTTTCTGAGTCATGGACCCATCCAGGCAGCTTATCTTTTTATAGCCTTGTTTCATCCTCCAGTTTTCCAAGGTCTGTAAGAAAACTTCTATAGTTAGTAAGGTGAATAATTATTAGACAACTGTGGCTCTAGTCTCATTACATACCCTTCGCCACTATCATTTCCTAAATAGTTCTCATACCTGACACTTCCTTTCCAAGCTTGCTGGTCTACCAAGGTTAGTTTCCGTTCTTAGTCATCTCCCTGGCATTCATCTTCCACAATACCGATGAAATGATCTTCACCATGTCATACTCTGATGTAAAGCATGTCCAATAACCTCCTGACTTGAGGCTAACTCCAAATGCTTAGCATCACCTCCAAACCTCAATCCCTTCTTTTTTTCTCAGTCATATTTCTCACAAACATTATTTTTCAGCCATGTTATTTTTTTTTTATGTTACTGAGGCCTCAGCCATTATGACTCAGATTCTGCATATAATATAAAATACTTGAAAAGACAAAAAGTACCCTGAACTAAAATATTTACCTAATTAGATTCTAAGATCCAGGAAAAAATTCATATTCATACTTGCAATTCAACATTGAGGAGCCCCTGAAAGCTACTTCTTGTTGGCCCTCTTATGTCAAGTTTGCCTTAACTAACATTATTTTCCTATCAGTTTTTTTTTTTTGTTTTTTTTTTTGCTTTGGCTATGGTACAGAGAATGGAAAGTTGGCCCAAAAAAGATGCAAGGAAAGCATGTAATTATTATCTTTACAAGTTATTAATCTGTCTGGATAGAAGCCATAAACATATACCACAGGGACAAAGGAGTAGATGAGTTTATCAGCTGAGTAGGCATATGAAGCATACATATTTATAATGACAAATATTTTAACGCAAATTCTAAAAATTGGTGGGTTTTGTTTTTTTGTGTGTAGTATTTTTAGTATTTTCTTGGTAGTATTTTTTTGGTCTGGTTATTTCCAAATCCAAATGTTTTAAAATCAGCCATCAGTATATTTTAAACTAATTATACTTTCCATTAGATCTCTAACAATTGTATGTTATCACTGTAATCACCACATCCTCTTCATAATTATATAGCTACTAGAGGCCCGGTGCACAAAATTACTGCATGGGGGTGTGTGTCCCTCAGCCCAGCCTGCACCCTCTCCAATCTGGGACCCCTCAAGGGATGTCTGATTGCCCGTTTAGAAACACTCCTGGGTAGGATATTGTAGCTTGCATTGTTTCTTTCATTGTTATTTCAGCCACTAGACTCCCTTCTTTACAAATGGTGTTTGTCTTCCTATTGCATTTCAAAGGAGGAAACTTTAAATGCTGTGGATTTGTCTAGATTTCTAATACCAAAGACAGAAGTAAATGTTTTCCCATATATTTTGTCGTGCCTGAATGCAGCCTTGTGTAATATGTTGAGTTAGAGTAGTATTTCACTTTGTAATTTTTTTGTCAATAAAATAAATAGCTACTATTTACATTAAATTAAAAAAAATAAAATGTGTTCTGTTTATAAGCAATAACTTGATTACAGAGATATATCAGTAGAAAATGCTCTCAAATTGGAAAATCATACAGCTCAGAGTCTCAGATTAAATTCACATTTTTTTTTTAAATGGAAAAACCACTGTTTTTCATTTTCATGGTTCATTTTGCCAAACAGATTTCATTATGAAAATCAATGAAACCTGTTGTTTTAATAACTATTTCAATAAGCATAATAAAATTAAGCCCTTGTTGTACATCCAGATACAATTAAACTGCCTGACTAAAAATTATAGTCTGATAATAATAGAGAACTAGTCTCCTGCTTACTTGATAATTTTTTGAAACGTATTTTCATATATCTTCCCCCAAATTTTTATTAGGGGTTGTAAACCACAAGTTGATATTATTAATACGTTTTTCTCAGCATAAAAGTGGCCAATTTTTTTAAAAAAATTATGTTTTGTTTGTTCTGGTTCCACTTTGAAATAATAGAAGACCTAACCTCAAAACTCAAAGCGACCAGGAAACTAGTAGACGGATCTTCTTCAATCTTTATCTTTGAAAGATTTTGAAATTCGTAATTCTCAACAAGAATGTGAGCTATTCAGAAAGTGCTTCTCAGGCCCTGGCTGGTGTGGCTCAGTTGGTTGGAGCCTCATCCCATACACCAAAAGGCCACGGGGTCAATTTCCAGTCTGGAGGCAAGCGATGGATGCTTCTCTCTCTCTTCGTCTTCCTTTCCCTCTTTCTAGAATCAATGAAAACAAATCCTCAGGTGAGGATATAAACAAACAAACAAACATAAATTGCTACTCAGATTGTTTCTGTGCTCAACCCCTGAAAGTGGGAAAGACACATCTGGGAACTAGTAAGAGGTTTATCAATACCTAGCATTGCTTTCTGCACCCACAACTTCTGTAGGCATATTTCTCTGGGGCTATTGCTCTCAAAGGTGACTTTTTTTCTTCGAGGATTGACTTTTCACCTTTTAAGGAGTTGTTTATTCTTACCTCAACTATTTTCACTTCCCCAAGGGCCTTAACTTTTCCAAGATTTGCAGGCTTTTCTGATACCTCTGGTTAACCATGTTAGGTCTGTAGTTATTTTTTCACAGTATTGATATATAAAGTATATGCATAAAGTATACAACCCTGAAGGTGAGGTGTTTCCTTTGGTACCCAGAAACATGGCATTTACAGACATAAATATCCCACTTGAATATCTCCAATGTTGTCCCTTTGGGGTTATTCTAAAAATGGATATATCACTTTAATTTAGGAAAATGCATCATTATATCTGATCATCATTTAGCTCTTAAAGAGATATTTTAAATGTTATACACTTCCCTATGCATACTGACATTATTTCATACTAGAGGCCTGGTGCATGAATTTGTGCACAGGTGGGGTCCAGCTGGCCTGCCCTGATGGGAGCTGATTGGGGCTGCTGAGGGGGGGTGGCCATGGGAGATTGGCCAGCCAACCCTGCCACTGACTGGGGTGTGGGGGGCCATCGGGGGTGGGACAGATGGGGGGGAGGGGCCGCTGGAGGCTGAGGGGGGCCAATCAAAGCCCTGATCAGGCCTGGTGGCCACTGTAGCTCTTGGCATAGCAACCGGTCATTCTGGTTATTCCACCATTAGGTTGCTGGGCTTTTATATATATAGATAGTGTTAGGGGAGTTCAGTGCTTTTTAAATTTTTAATTAAAGTATAATTCAGTAAAGTATAGTCTTTCTGTTCTTAGTTAATGAAAGAGTATAATGCTTCACTCCTGATTTTTGTTTGTTCATTTGTTTAAATGGTCATACTTACTCAAATGACAGTAAATAATGATAGGACCTTTAAGTACTAAAAGTTTTAGGTAACACAATAGCTTGCTTTTATTGGCAAATCTTGATATTAAGCATAAAATATAATGAGTCTCCTTTCAGTTTCACCCTTTTAGATTCTGAATTACATTTAACATGGATTTGCTATAATATCTGCATCGGTAAATTTCATGGTTGTTTCTTCAATATGAGTGATGTGAGAAAGTCTATAGGCTACTTAGACCACAAATTAATGACACGTCTTTCATGGAAACTTTGATCAGTACGCATTGTTTTTCAACTGAATGAACAATTCCCTGGAATAATTTTGCTTTTTCCAGAAGAAATGCAGTGTATTGCCCTCATACTTGATCCTTGAATTGACATGTGTAAGTTGACAACTCTAGACCCTGATTATAAATGATTTAGGTGGTATTCCAACTAGCTGCCAGACCTCTTATTGTCTTCTGTTCAGGCTCTTCACACAGGTATAGTCCTTGCCCATCCTTTTAAGGTATTTGAGTTTGCAACTAACTGTCAGTGTAAAAACGATTGAATTGTGTACTTCAAAAGAGGAAGTTTTATGATATGTGAATTACATATCAAAACATCTAAAATGTATTACAGAATCATAGTAAACATATAGAAAAGCACACATCCTTAAAAGTGTCTACTAGTTCTTTTGTGGTCTGTCTTCTACTTACTTCTCCATTTTCAATTGTTCCATGCTCCCTCCATTCTCAGTTCTCCTGATACACTGTGCTCCCTCTAGTCCCCTTAATGACCTGTGTACTAGTAGTCTCTAGGCATGTGGCCTCTGTACATGCTATTCCTTCTTTTTGGATAGCACTTTTCCACACATTGCTCTGAACTCTTTTTTTTTTTTTAAATCCTCACCTTAGGATATTTTTCCATTGGTATTTAGAGCGAACGAGAGAGGGAAAAGCAGAGAGAAAATATCGATGTGAGAAAAACACATCGATTGGTTGCCCTTGCATGTGCCTCGACCAGGGCCTGAGCCTGGGAAAACCCTGCAACCAAGGTACATGCCCTTTACGGGAATGGAAACCTGGACCCTTCAGTCTGCAGGCTGACACTCTAGCCACTGAGCAAAACCAGTTATGGCTGAACTTAACATCCTCAAATATACTTCCATGTTGAATCTGCCATGGTTAATTAATTAGTAATTAATAATATATGTAGCTTAAATTCATTAAACTCTGATTATATACCAGAGAATGTAGTGAGCATTCCACATAGACTTTGCAATGTCTGAAATTATTTATAATCACAGGTGCTAGCATTTGTTAGGAACTTACCACATGCTAAGCTCTAAGCAAAGTGCTCTGTTCATATTCTTTTCCAGTAGAAACTGAAATTTTCAGTGGTGACTTACCTACATTTATACAATATGAAGTTAAAGTGGTAGAATTCTTAAACAATACACTGCAGTGTCTTCATTCTTTTATTGTTACTTACACCTCTCCTTCATTAGTAGTTGTCATTCATAACTGTGATTCTTTTATTATCACATAAGTTTATCTGTGATTATAAGATTCATCAGAGGGAGAACAGATTCTGGTTTGACTTAAAATTGAACCTCAAGCAGCTAGTAAGGTGCCGGCCTATAGAAGTAAATGAATAAGTTGTGAAAGAAAAGTAGGAAAAGGTGGGGAGAAGTAAAGAAAGAATGGAAGGAGCAAAAGATAGAGGGGCAAAGGGAAAAAGGGAGGAAGGGAACAAGGAAGGAAGAAGCCCTTGAAAGTGTGTTTTCGATTCAGGATGGTGGAAGATATGTAACTTCTTTTCCTCTCTTGTTCATTGCTTTCTCCCCTATGTTGCCACATAGTACATAGTATAATTACTATGTGCTAAAAAAAAAAAAAAAAGCACTGTTTGTAATACATACAACCATCAGCATAGAAATCAATCTGTGTTAGGAAATAATAAATAGAAAGCTTCCCTTTTAAAGTTTTGCGAATCAACATTTTGGAGTCCTTTTTCTGTACTACAGACACCGTCTCTATGAGCAGGGTGATCTCTGTCCTCATCATATTGCCCCGAAAGGAGAAATGGGGCATAGAAAACCTGTGCTAAGATATTCTGTAAGTAAATAATCTTTTGGCCTCTGATCCACAAGCCTAGTTTTCAATGCCAGAATCAAGTAAATAAATATAGACAGAAAAACATACTAATTTGGTGATGAAGGTGAGAAACATGGTTGTCTGGAATAGAACGATGAGAGACCCACAGGTCAGCTGCAATTGGTCACAAGCATATTAACCAAACCTATTTGGCCAATGTGAATAATTTGCTGGTGAGGATATAAGATTTTTCCTGTCCCTCTGATGGCTCCCATACGCCCAGTCCCTTGTGGATGCTGGGAGCAGAGATGGGAAATATGTCAAGAAATATAAGATGAAGGGGCAGGACAGTGATCCCTTGACCCGGGTGCTAAGCATTCCAGCTGCTAAGACATGCACAAGGGCTGAAAACAAACTCTTGGACAAGAAAACAAAGAAGAGAGAGAAAAAATAAAAAGTCTCTCTGGCTGCCACTGTAATTTCTCAGGTAGCCTTTGCCACCTCAGTTCTAATTTTGCACCCTCAGTCATCCAGCCAGAGGATGACAGGATCTCTCGGCAGCTATAACTTAACCTTGAGACCATAAACTTAACTGCTAGGGCATTGAACAAAACTAAAGGTTTAATGAAGAAAGATAAAAGGTAAAATGTCTTATTATATTGTTTCATTGCTTCTACACCTTACTATGTATTATTTGCTGAAGCTATATAAATCTGAATCGATGTGTTATTTGCTTGTAATTTCCATCTCATAAGTACCAGAGGGGCATTCCAATTCTTCCATAGGAGAATGTGGCAATTAAAAAAAGTACATTAGTGGAACAAACTCTTCCGTCATCTACAACCAGCAAATGAGTTAGGATTTGATACAAGTGCTTCTAATTTCAGAGTTCTGGCAGTCGAGAAAAAATTGCTACCTTGTTGGCCCCTTATGATGAAAAAGGGAAGCAGCATGCAAAGGGTGGCAGCTGAAGATACCACCTTTTTACACTTGGCTTTGACAAAACGACTAGATATAATCCTTTTCAATCCTTACCAAAATAGCTCTGGTACTAGTATACAATGGAATACTACTCAGCCATCAGAGACGGATATTGAGAATATCATGCTAAGCAAAATATATCAAAAGGAAAAAGTCAAGAACCGTATGATTTCACTCACATGTGGGGTATAAAACTAAAAGCAACAAATGAATAAACAAAACAAACAAAAACTCATAGATATAGACCACAATATGGTGGTTATCAGAGGGAAGGGTTGGGGAGTAGTTAAGGGTAGAGGGGGTCAAATAGATGGAGACAGAAGAAAATCTCACTTTGGGTGATGGGCACACAATTCAATATACATATAATGTTTCATAGAGTTGTATGCTTGTTACCTACATAATTTTATCAACCAATGCTATCCTAATAAATTTAATTTAAAAAACACAACAAAGACCTTTTTTTTAAAGTAGCTATTGGCTTGATAATGTGTAACATATAATATGTGAGCTCTGGTGAACATGGAGATGGATAAGTTATAGCTCTTCTTTCAAACAACTTTTAGTCAAATGCGAAACAGCATTGAAAGTAAACACATGTGGTAAAATTTACTTTAACATATGCATGACAATCTTAATCAAATTAATAATAAAAAATCCCAGCAAGGTAAATATATTTAATTATGTCTAAAGGAGGTGGGAGCCAAACAATACATAGTTAGGCTCAATCTGTATATTGAGAGATTCATTCAAAGTATTGTTTTGTGAGTTGTGGAGATTGTGTGAAATATTACTGTTTTCCCTTTATCATTTCACTGCTAGCATTTGCCAGGGGGGCAAACATGTCGACTGCATTCTTTTATTACTTTGAGAGCTGTGGTTAACTACCAATGTAAATAAGAAGTTCATCAATTTGCAAGGAGTGGTAGAAAAAATAATGGTTTCCTGAACATGTCCCATCCTAATCTCCAGAACCCTTGAATGTGTTAGGTTCCATGGCAAAAGGTAAGTAAGGTTTGCAGATGGAGTGATCGTTATCAATTAGATGGCTTTGTATAAAGGGATTGCCTTTGATTTCTACGTGGACCCAATGTGGTCACAAAGTCCTTATACGTGGAAGCAGGTGGCAAGAAAAAAGAGTCAGATTGTGATGTGACTACAGAAGAATGACCTGAGAAATGCAACGTTGGTAGCTTTGAAATGAAATAAGGGAGCCATAGAAGAATGGGAGAGGCCTCTAGACCCTGGAAAACACAAGGAAGTATGCTCTCTTCTGGAGCCTCCAGGACTGCCGTTCTCCGCAAACCTTGATTTGGGCCCAGTGAGACAGTATAGAAGTGTGAGACAATCCATATGTATTTTTAGGTCACTAAATTTCTGTAGCAACCATAGAAAACTCACTTACGAGGGGGAGAGTTCCATAAGGTTTGTACAAACAGAATAATATTAATCCAGGTAGCAGGTAAATATAG
This sequence comes from Eptesicus fuscus, assembly GCF_027574615.1. Lineage (NCBI taxonomy): Eukaryota > Metazoa > Chordata > Mammalia > Chiroptera > Vespertilionidae > Eptesicus > Eptesicus fuscus. The sequence continues at coordinate 12,844,571 of NC_072475.1, forward strand.
AACAATCCAGGAATCTCTTGATAATGTTGTGTTTGATTATTAAAAGACTCTAGGAGAAAACAGAGTTCTTTGTGAAAAGGGTATTTAATAAAATAATAGATTCTGCTCTGATTGACACATTGGTTTTATTTCAAAGCTGATTGTGCTGGCCAACCAATGGCAACGAAAATAAATTTTGCATGAAAAGATACAAACAGGGCCTGCAATTCCCAGTGTCTCCCATTATTACCAGCTATAACTGAATCCTGATCAGCAACTCAGGATTAGACATAATAGGATTTGGGGACCAATATCCAGGAAGACACCCTCAGCTGTTTTCTTTTGAAATTGTGATGTAGGTGTTGACTTTCGGAACCGTGTTGCCACTGTTAACCTAAAAATTAAAGGCCAAAGTGAGAGGCAATGCATATTTACTTGAGATCAAAGAGAATTGCGATTCTGGGAAGTACCGATGCAGGAAGAAACCGAAATAGTGTTCCCATTAGGAGGGGAAGCCAAGGGGTATTTATGAGAAAGGGAAGGAAGATCAGCACATGAATAGAAGGAAGGCATTTCATATTGGTGATTATAAGCCAAGGAAGGGATTTCTATAGGTGCTCTTAAGTTAAGTTTTTCTTATATTATTAACTAGAGGCCCGATGCACAAAGATTCGTACAAGAATGGGCCTTCCTTCCCCTGACTGCCAGCATCGCCTTTGCTCCAGCCTGGAGCCACCTTTCTGCCTTCCCACGCTGCCCAGAGGCCTGGAGCGGCTGGGGCGGTGTGTAATGCCTGCATCATCACCATGGCATGGCGAAAATGCAAGCGTCCCGCCCCCGGCTCCTCGGCGCCTGTGTATGCAAATTAACCCACCATCTTTGTTGGGTTAATTTGCATACTCACTCCTGTTTGGCTGGTGGGTGTCGCGAAGGTATGGTCAATTTGTATCTTTCTCTTTTATTAGTGTAGATTCTAAATATTGTCTTTAATACTCAGAGCCTGCTTTCCTATTAACTTTGCAAACAGTTGTTTGGAATAAAATGTTGCTTTGGCCCAGTCCAAAGGTTATTTTGCCCAGCTCAAACATTACAAAGGGTGAGGAGCAAGATCTGAAAGTCACCTTCACTGGGAGGGTGTCTCCAACTTCATTTTAGAGTGGTTTCTTTTATATTGTTTTTCACATCATTTACATTTAGCTTGCTGAAAGTAAAGAGGTCCAGGTGGCACTTGAGATTTAAAGTTGACTCCCCTCACTAACATTAATTTTTGTCTTTTATAAAAACAAAACAAAACTATTTTTTTTTTGCTATCGAAAAAATCTGAAAATGACTCTTGAAAACAATCTTTTTTTTCTCTTCTTTTGGTATAAGGAAAATGCCTTGTTTTGTAACTGTGAATCTCACTGGCTTCTAAACTTCACACCCCCCCCCCCTCCAATTCTTTTTATAATGAGTTTCTGGACAATTTAATAATTTAATAAGGAACACAACTACTATTATTATAGCAAGTAAGACTAAGCTATGAAATGTAATACATATGGCTATTTGCTGCAATATTACCTTTATGACTATTATGGGTAAGGAGACCAGTGGAGCTACTCCAATTTTGAATGCACCTGGGAAAAATTAGTCATGCTCTTTTGAAATCCAGGTTGCAGCTGTTGCTTTGTTGTGGCATTCAAAGCTGATGACCTGGAATCTCATTGCTGTTAGATCTGGAAGTTGTAGTTACTAGGCCAGAACTTTAGTTCAGAGGTAAATCTGTCTCTCCTGCCACTGCCCTGCACAGCCACAAACTATAACAGTAAATATCAAAGCCCTGGGGTCATGTGTAGGAGTGCATGGAAATGGGGCATCTCCAATCCCTGCCTTTACCAGGTCACCATACACAGTGACTTTTAAAAAGATCCATGGATAGCCCAGCCAGCGGCGTGGCTCAGTGACCTATGAACCAGGAGGTCACTGTTCGACTCCTGGTCAGGGCTCCTATCATGGGTGTGGGCGCAATCTCCAGTGTGGGGCATGCAGGAGGCAGCCGATCAATGATTCTCTCTCATCATTGATGTTTCTATCCCTCTCTCCCTTTCCCTTCCTCTCTGAAACCAATAAAAATCTACAATAATAAAAGTCTAAGTGACCATCGCAACCGAAAGGATGACCGAACAGGTTGTGTTGGGCAACTAGGCCAGCAGGGGTGTTAGTGAGGGGTGACCAAACGACTGAGCAGCAGGTTGCATGAGGAGACCAGGCCAGCAGGAGGGTTAGTGAGGGGGACCAAATGACCGAACAGTAGGCTGCGTGGGGTGACAAGGCCTGCGGGGGGGGGGAGGCAGTTGGGGTGACCAGGCCGGCAGGGGGGGGGGGGGCAGTTGGGGGTGACCAGGCCAGCAGGGGGGGCAGTTAGAGGCTATCAGGCAAGCAGGCAGGTGAGCAGTTAGGAACCAGTGGTCCCGGATTGAGAGAGGGTTGTCCGACTGCCGATTTAGGCCTGATCCTGGAAGTCAGACATTCCCCGAGGGGTCCCAGATTGGAGACGGTGCAGGCTGGGCTGAGGGGACAGCCCCCCCCCATGCATGAATTTCATGCACTGGGCCTCTAGAATTAAAAATAAAATAAAAGATCCATGGATAGATAACCTTTGAGTGTCAGTGAATATTGACATTTTAATATTTTCCAAGCTAATCATTAGAAAGGTGACATGTGGTGCTTGAGTCATCTAAACTTGGAACTGCTCCTCCCACAGACATTGCAGACATTGTTTCAAACCAGGCAAGTTTATGAGCAATGAGGGAGCAGCAGGAAGAGAGGATGCTAATGAATTTGCTAGGAATGGGAGACAAGGGAAGTTATAGCTCAGAAAGGACAAATTCAGCTATTGTGTGCATCTTCCTTAATTGTGAGTTATACTAGTACTTCTAGTTGGTCAGGATGAATGTGTTGTGGGTGAAAGAAGAAATTGAAGTGACAAATGAAAGAGGAATTAAGAAAATAAATTTATGTATAGCTTTTAAGTCTCCCTCCTCTAAGTGTAGTGATTTAATCATTTCAAGTTCCCTCATAACACAGAAAGTCATATTTCTGCCTCCCAAATTCATATACCCCAGGGTACTTCAAAAGCTCTGCAATAGAATAAAGTTTCAATTTGTCACTAAAATAAAATATGCTCTTTGTTTAAAGCCTTTGTGATTCAACTACAATTTTTGTGGTTTATAGTATTGATATGTCATCAGGGAAAGGCCATTTACCACAATTTCTGTGTGTTTGTGTAATTACATGATGAAAAAAATAATTCATGATCAAATTACCCACTGAGAAACCAATAGTAAAGAAAATTTAACGTTTTGAAAAATACAAGATGGGGAATATGGAATTCTTAATGTTTCTTTAATGTTTATTGAATTATTATGACCTTTTGCCCTTGGTTACATAGCTATGTGGGCCACAGGAATAAGTCAAATTTTCTTCTGACAAGAATGATAAAAAGCTTCAATTCTGAAATTTAAAACACCAAACTAATTTCATTGTCTCAAACAATTGCTGTTCCATTAGAATGCCACATAGCAAGCATTTACTTTCCAACAAAGGGCACTTAAAGTTCTCTGAAACAATGACTCTGGGAGGAACCACTGGAAGGAGTTAAAGCAGAATTAGGTAGACAGGGTAAGGGGTGGGAGAAGGAGGATCCTGGAGCTAAAACCACCAAAAGTTTTGCAGGAAAACAGGGTGTTTTGAAACAAGGATGTTTTTCTTGCAGGTGCAAAATAAAATGTTGCAAAGAGGCCAGGAACCAATCACAGATAGACAAAGAGCCGGCCTTTAGCAGATAGAAGGTGAAGAGCAGAATGCTTGCGGGTAACCCATTTGGATCCTCTCCCAGAGCGGGGAGCCTGCGTGTGCCTGCAATAAATTCCTGCCTTGTTTGAACTCCTCTAGTCTGCGGCTTCATCCTTCGATTCCCTGAGACAGGATCCGGGGAAGAATTGCTGCTCACAGAGTCTGGTATCACCACCTTCAGTTTCCATGATGGCAACTCTTACTATCTGAGAGAGTTCCTTTATGTCTAGACCGCCTCTATAATGATTTATTATTTCAGCCACTAGAATGGAATAGATAATACAACAGGTTGGATCTCTATCCAAAAATCCTCAAGGGGAAAAATCTCAGCTGTGAGATTTTAGGGGGCATCAGTGAGTTATTTTTCTACAAAACAACACCAATGTATTTGTGTTCTGTAACTGTATATTTCTAAAAGTATGCAAGTTGCTTTTGTGCTGCAGAAGGTAAGAAATATGTTGAAAGCACAGATTAAAATAGTTGTTTTAATAATTAAATTTTCAGTTCTCTTGAAGTAGTAAAAAATGCAGAGTTACCTATTATTCCCTGTGGGGGATACAAAAAGAGATAAAAGCATCATTCTCTTCCATCACATTTGCAATCGCATCTTCTGCTTTAAAATCGATTTGTGAACGGAAGGAGCCACATGCTAACCTGACAAGCTCAGGGGAGGCCTACGTGGCAGTCTTGCAAACTCAGAGACCTGAAATAACCACAAAGGATGGTTTGAAAATTAAATATTTAACTACAAACAGGTTATAGTGGGCAGTCATGTCCTAGGCCGATATCTTCCCTGACAAAGGTCAACTTAGATCTTTACTGAGCCCATTTGCCTTTTTGCCTCTAAGATAACATATCTGTGAGATGTCTGTGAGATGTCTGGGTAACTTGTAACTTCCTTTTTACCCCGGACCCCTCAGGGCACAACAAATGGCACCGGGACATTCCTTCATTGTTATTGTTATCAAGTTAATTGTCAACTGTTAATTACGTTAAAGTATCCTGTATCTATCTCTGTAAGAGAAGCACATGTCCATCATTTCACTTTTCACCCAATCCCAGAGGTTTCCCCGCTTTGCTTTGTCCCACCTCCCTAATCTGTCACCAATGGATTTCATGTAACTCACCTACGTCCCTTTTCTTTGATTTCAAGGTATAAATATAGATGTAACCCTGCATTCTCCGGAGCATTACCTCAATTCATTGAGGTTCTGCTTCCCGGCATATGTCGACATTTTGGCTCAAATAAACTCACTAAAATTCTTTACAGGTTTCAATGGTTTTTTCGTTAACATTTTTGGCGTAGTCATGGCAGGATTCCAAAGAAAACTCACCCGGGATCATCCTTTGGACTTGGACTTGGAGCTAGGATCCAGCAAAGGGCCAGTTGAGCCCACCGGTTCTCCGCCCATTGGGTGAACGTGGGTGAGTGATCTCTCGGATCCAGGACCGTCCCTTGTTGGTAGAGGGTCTCTGACTTTATTTGAGCTGTGTTTTAAAATCCTCGAGGTAGAACCAGGGTTGACAAAACCCCAGGTTAAGGGTTGGCAGAACCCAGGCTTAGGCTTTCTCTGGAGGAAAAATGGGTGGCTGGTTTTGATTTTGGCTTTTCAATTGGAATTGCTGAGAGTCTGAGCAAAAATAACCTTCGCCGTATAAATGAGCTGAACTCATTCAGCTCTGAAGATAAAGGGGCAACACTTTTTTATTTTTAAAGAATAGTCTGATTCTGAGGTGTTCTTAGGTGACTAAGAATTTTGTGGAAGTGTCAGAAATGCAGGAGCCCCGTCTGGAAGTTCCGACTGTAATTAACTAAATGGCTTTTCTAGGGGGCCCCAAAAAACTTTTTTTGTGGTTTTAGACAGCCGGGAGAGAAACTGAGGCCACATTTGACCTACTACATAACATATCTAAAGTTTGCTCAGACTACAGATATCCAAAAATAAAAAAATTTAACATGGGAAATTGTGCCTCCAAGGCTAGAAGCTCCCAAGACCCCAGCCCTCATTTAATACTCCTGATAAGAAGCCTTTACTTGCAAGTACTTAACAGAAATGAGAAAATTTAACTAGAACATATTAACTGAGGAATGGCCAGAAAGAAAAAAATGCAGTTTGTTTGGGGTACCTTTGTTAATATTTTGCATGCAGAAAAAAAATGCCGGCTCTGAAATTAAAGTGAATGAGTATATGGGAAGCGTATCTTGATTTGGAAACTAGAAGCTTCTAAGAAAAAAAATTTTTTTTCTTCCTATCGATGGAAATTAATAAAAAAGATTTTCAGGGACTGTCTCAGAACTATTCTGAAGTTAACAAATGTCTACAGCCATTTTTGAATAGTCCTTTGGGAGTGGACTGAAATTCTAGAGAGGGGCAGTTCCCGAACCGGGGACAAAGACACTGCTTTGGTAATTTTAATGCTAGACATTCTCTGGTGTAAATTCTTAGTGTGTTTTCTGCGCGCCTAATAACAGTGTTGATGTTTTTGTGTCGCTTTGTTGTTGTTTAATTTGTTGAAAGAAAAGGCAAGTCCCACTTCGGGGAAGCCTAGTTGTGTGTGGTGGGGTTGAAAGTGTGAGAGAGATTGCAAGAACGTCCCAGCAGCTGCCAAGAATTCTTAATCTTGGGGGCTCTTCTTGCTCTCCCTCTCAGGGTTCAGCTTCCAGAAACAGCTAGTGAGATTTCTGTCTGTTTGTCTGAAATATAATTGTGGCTGTCTATCTCTTAGGGATTTCGGTTTGCTCTTTCCTTTGTTGTGAGAATAAACAAATCATCTTTTCTGTCTAAGAATAGTTTAGACAGCCTCCATTTTGGACTGTGACTTGGCAGCCGCCATGTTGGCCGCATGGCTTGATGCTTCCCTTGAAAGAGCAAGGGCCAACCCCTCCCTTTGAATTAGCCAATCAGGAAAGACTGTGTGCCTGAGCTCCAATCAAGAGCAAGGACAGGTCACGTGCGTTGTTAAGGCACTCTGCTTCAGAAAGAAACTTGCAGAGATTCTCAGAGCCAAGTTCAAACAGGAAACTTTAGGAGGGTAGCATGTGTCCAGTCAGGGACACCGGCAAGCCAAGAGTCATGATTCCCTGTGGGGGCGTCTGCCAGTGATACTCTGGGAATTTGCGTTTCACATATTGGGAGTTTATGTGTTATTTTCAATGCTCAATACACTGCTTGCAATAAGCCTTGTGCCTCATTTTAAAATCTTGCATATTATTCTTTATATGTTAAAGTTATAATTGAATCTAAAGGTATACAAATTTTATATTATTCTCTATGTCATTTTACAGGGATTATTACTTACCAAGAAGTTGTTGTCTTGGAATGTTATATTTTATAGAAAAGCAAGGTTTTTATCAAATCTATAACCATGCTACTTTTAAATTTTTGTCATTTGTGGACTGCTTTATTCTGATGCATTTGTAGGTATATATGTCTAGAAAAATCCATGAAAAGGACTCGGATTTACTCTAACTTGCAGGCTTCTAAGCAGGTCATATTTTGAACTGGATGAAGATTTATAGAACTTCAAGGAATAAATAAACAAAAACAACTATGGGACTAAATGAATTGAGGATAATTATTCTTATGATTCTATTTAAAATATTGTTGACACTTAAATCTTTTGTTTCCTGAATATAGGGAAAAGTAAAGAGCAGACATTCTGCATTGTAGGAACTAACAAATTGGTAACAGATTCATTTCACAGTGCGCTCCCGGGAGACGAAGGGTTCAAAGATCATGGCTTACAACCAGGAGATTTGCTGTCTTGGAAAAGACACCAAATAAAAGACTCTCCAACCTCATTGGAGGGGACCTTACCAGGTATTACTAACTAACCCATGTGCAACTAAACTTAAAGGAGGTAGCTCATGGATTCACATTTCTCATTTAAAAAAGGCATTTGACTATGAATGGACGTCTACTCCCATCTCTGACCCCATCTCCGTCTGCAGCGGAGATCAAAGACTTTTCAAGGATAAGGAACAGCTGGGACCTTTCGAGGACGAGAAGTCACCGACCACGGAGGCAGACAGCTATCCCAAGATGACATCAACAAGGCCTGTATGATCACAAACTGATACTGCTTGAACCTTGTTTTATATCAACTGATTGTTATTGATTGAATGTATATAAAATGATTTTCATATTATTATTATCCTTATGGTTCCCTAGTGGAAACAATATCTGCCTCCCCAGACCTCTTCCTTTATTAGATATGAAAATTTAACCTAAATGCCTGCTAATCTTTCCCACCTAGTATACAATGATGTTCTGATTATCAGGTATGATCGTGAAATTAATGCTTGTTAGCCACACATTGGTCTTCTCCTACTATCAATATAAGCTTTGGTGGTTGTTGTTGTTTTCTGGCTCTATCCATTATAAAGGACCCACCTTAGGCAAATACCTCCAAGAACACCTCCCTGATAATTCCACTGGTAGAATTGTATATGGATGTAATCTGGATGAATATTGTATGGCTATAGAGATGGGTGATGAATAACTAAGAAAAACACCCTGATATAATGGCCAAAAGCTTGCAGCAGCCTGTGCTATCTGTCATAGCATATCATGTCCTCAGACTCACCAGCCATGCTCTTATGGCTGGATGTCTGTGAAATAAGAAAGAAATCAATGGGTCCCCATTTCAGAAATTATTGACATCATTTGGTGGGTAGATATGTTTATAATTACCCCACCGTCCTTGTGTCCTGGATGTTTGAGGAGCCCTATAAATACTCAAACTCTAGCCCATTTGGGAGTCTCCTTCACTCATTTAACTATGGCATGGGAAACTCAACATTTTGGCTCCACTCAGTATACCCTAACTGCTCCCAAGTCATAGCTACCCAATGGCAACAATATTTCTGGTGGATCCAACAACATTGGTCTCCCTAAAAGAAGCAAAAGGGGAATACTTGGAGGAGTAGGGGCTGGCCTTGGTATCCTGGGACAAGCTGAACTTGCAGCTAATGAAGAACATCATTCATTAGAAAAGGATTTTTATCTCAAATAGGTCATCTAGAGGGAATGCTGTTTCAGGAAGAAGGAAAAACAGTGGGAAGCAGCATGGAAAGACAATAAAGCCTTAGTTTCATGGATAGAACAGACTCTAAAAACTTATGCACAAACCCAATAATGGGAACGTGCCTGTGCCCTAACTCAACAGGGCCTATTGTCTATGTTAATGCAAGGAATCTGAAGTGGCTCTGCAACAATGGCCAACTATAATGGTTGCAGAAGCCCAGGCCAGACACTTATGGGACTCATATGGTTCCCCAGGAATTTGGAAAATTTTAAATGGGAAATGTTATCTACGATATTGTGTTTTTAAAAGCCGAGGTGTGAGTTAAATCCTAAGCTTAAAATTCCCAGTAGTTCAACTGGCTGGCGTAAGGACTATCCTCTATAATACTAGAATACTTCCAATGGGAAGTTTATGGGCCATATTTAAAAATAATAAACAATGTGAACCCATCTCACTGTCAGTGAAAATTGGAAAGGTGAATGGTTATGCCCTCAATCCATAGGGAATACTGAATTCACCCAGTCCTGGCCTATTGTATCTACCCCCATGAATAACAACATATGGTATATGGGAAAGGGGCGTTTTGCTGGGAAGGGTTAAAAAACTCTTCTGTTATAATAACTGATTTTTACTGTAATAACACCACGTTTACTTTAAATAATACTGGAATATGGTGTAATACTGAAATTATAGGCAAAATAACTTTGCCTGAGGTTCATAAAACCTATGATAATATTGATACTGAAAAACCAATGTATTGGGAAATTGAACTCCTCCCCATGAGGCCATTTTTATGGGAACTAATTGGCCAGAAGAAAATTAGAGCTTCTAGATAATGAAATAGTGGAGTCTTAATTCATTTGGCCAAACATATCATAAGGTACGAATGACAGTGGATGAAGGAGGAAAACATATAATTAGCTTAATAAAAATTATGATAATACATGTAAAGGGTTTTTCAGTTGGCTGTGATGCTTGTTCCCCTTAGACTTTTCCTTGTCTAGTATTAGACATTTTCTGTTCCTAATCAGTGTTATTGGTTTACTATTGTTACTTTTGTTCATGATATGTAAATGTTATATTAGATGCAGAAAAGCAGAATGTAAGACAAACAGCAAAAAAACTCGGATCATGGTGGCTCAAAATTAGAAATGATCCAGAATACTTTTTAACAAGGACATATAGGATCTGACTGCCTCCCATTTACCTGCCTTTTTAAAATATATGTAATTCGACCTTAAATGCCATCTAAGGTTATGGTCTTGCCCCATCCCCAGTGGTCCACCTGTTCAGCGAGGCATGCTGACACTGAGACATCCTAGGAATGAGCCTTCCTAGCACCGTGGGACTCCATTATCCAACCAAAAGGTTGGTCATCAATGCATCCTTTGGATTGATTTATGACCAAAAGGGGAATGTGTGAACGGAAGGAGCCACATGCTAACCTGACAAGCTCAGGGGAGGCCTACGTGGCAGTCTTGCAAACTCAGAGACCTGAAATAACCACAAAGGATGGTTTGAAAATTAAATATTTAACTACAAACAGGTTATAGTGGGCAGTCATGTCCTAGGCCGATATCTTCCCTGACAAAGGTCAACTTAGATCTTTACTGAGCCCATTTGCCTTTTTGCCTCTAAGATAACATATCTGTGAGATGTCTGTGAGATGTCTGGGTAACTTGTAACTTCCTTTTTACCCCGGACCCCTCAGGGCACAACAAATGGCACCGGGACATTCCTTCATTGTTATTGTTATCAAGTTAATTGTCAACTGTTAATTACGTTAAAGTATCCTGTATCTATCTCTGTAAGAGAAGCACATGTCCATCATTTCACTTTTCACCCAATCCCAGAGGTTTCCCCGCTTTGCTTTGTCCCACCTCCCTAATCTGTCACCAATGGATTTCATGTAACTCACCTACGTCCCTTTTCTTTGATTTCAAGGTATAAATATAGATGTAACCCTGCATTCTCCGGAGCATTACCTCAATTCATTGAGGTTCTGCTTCCCGGCATATGTCGACATTTTGGCTCAAATAAACTCACTAAAATTCTTTACAGGTTTCAATGGTTTTTTCGTTAACAGATTTCAGCTCTACCATTAGTGATAAACACAAGCTGCAACTCTGTCATTTTAATGTGTTGTTTAAAATGTCTGTTGTATCACTTCTTAGACATCAGGCCTTGACATTTATTGAATTAAATAGGTATAAGGAAAAAATAGATAAGAAATTGTTAGAAAATGTTGGCGCTCAATATATGAGACAGAGTAAATGGAAGGGTGGTAATGATCTGGGTTTAGAATAGAGATGATTATGTCTGGAAAGTAGGTGCAAATTTCCTAGAGCCCTTTGGTCCTGAGAATTGAGATGAGCATGGCTATTACAGCACATCAACTTTGGCCGGCAGAGCACACCTCAATACAGAAATCCCAGCTTTTCTTACCACTGTATCTGATACACTTCATTCAGAGCTTCACTTTCTGCCCCTTTCTGGTTATTATGAATGAGCTATCCCAATTTCTTATACCTTTCTAATTTTCAAAATTTGAATAGCATCCCCTATTTTCTTTATTAAGGACTAAAATTCTAATTCATTCTTTTATCTCTTTCTCCTAGGTTATTTCAACCAGCATAAAAGTCAGTTCTAGTATGTGAAGTAGAAAAACAAAGAAGCAAAAAAATAATAATAAATCTATATAATATGGGCCTAAGTAACACTTAAATTACATTGTCCAGGAGTTTATAATCTAGTACAAGAGATAATGCAGTTACAGAGTTATGACTAATTATATGTATATATGTATACACATATATGTATATATGTATACACATATGTATACATATATACATTGCAGTGTCATAAAGGAAAAGTGAGAACTGGTAGGGATTTTCATTGAAAAAATATTTTAAATATTTAAGGAGAGGTTCTTCAGATTAATGTTGAAATCTTAATAGACTTTAAACAAAAACATGCTTAATTTTTTTAGAAGAAAATTTAGGGTAAGAAATTTGAATACATTTATTTTTTTCTATTTCCATCTATAAAATTATTGCAAGTGAAATGCTTAATACGCTGCTTTCATAATGACCATTCAGTGAAGCAGCTACTAAATTATGTTGAATTTCTACTCTCTTAACCAAGAGATTTGTTTATGTGCAATTAAAGGGTTTTCATCATTAAAAATTTCAATGTTTTTTTTTTTTTTTCAGTTTTGGACATATACATACTTGTGAGGCGAAAGTAATGCCAAAATTTTATTTTCTTAATTGAGCAGATCTTTAGGCATGCATGTTTGCCACATATTAACTATACGTACAAGAAACTCAAAATTCTGGCATTTCACTCATACCACAAATAACTTTTTAATAGGCAAACACTGCCTTGAAGGGATCCTGTATTTTGTGAGATAGCTAACCATACTAATTGGTTAGAAACAAATCTATTTTCTTTGGTTATTTCTGTACACTGTGGAATATCCTTTATACTCTGCAGGTTTGATGGCATTTCAAAATACCAACCTTAACAAATGCAGTTAGCTAGGGATATTTGCCACGTTCACAAAATAAAAGTGAGAGTTAAAAGAAGACTTCCCTCTGCAGTCTGCACATATTATCAGTGCAGGGCAGGACAAAGGAGAGAGTATGACACCAGGATGTGCCTCTCTGACTTCAGATTTGGAGGGACACTCTTCAAAGGCATCTGAGCATTGGGACCAGGTCTCCTATGACCCAGACTCACTTCCCAGTCTGGAGTGGACAGCATTTGTGAGATTGAGGTGGTAGCCCAACAACAACAACAAAAATTGAAGAAACATTAAAGAAGCCCTGAAAGGTATAATCATAAATCTCCTTCACTTTAAAATTGCTTGTCTTTCAAGAAATAAATACTGTGTTGTTTTGATTTCTGATTTAAGCACCATATATAACCAGGATAGCTTAAATAATACAGATAATAAAAGGACAATATGACATTCATCCATAAATTTATAATACGGTGACACTACATCTTGCTCATCTATTTCCTTCAGTTAAATTTAGTGATTCTGAATATGGGTAAAACTCTTTTATTTTGGTTTAAATTAATGTATGGTGCAAACTTATGTTCTCTACAGATTGAGTAGAAAAATGGCATTATGGCAAAACATGAAATAGATTGATATTAATCTAGGAATATTAACATAAAAATGAGCTTTTGTATCAAATGTACATGTAATAGGGTTTTGGTTACCAATTAATAATACAAATGCTTTATCAAAAAATATTTGCGCGCCTCGCTGGTGCGGCTCAGCAGTTGAGCATCAACCCAGGAACCAAGAGGTCACTGGTTCAATTCCCAGTCAGGGCACATGCCCAAGTAGGGGGTGTGCAGGAGGCGGCAGATTGATGATGTTTCACTCTCATCGATGTTTCTATCTCTCTATCCCTCTCCTTTTCTCGCTCTTTGACCTTTTGCCCTCAGATGTCGAGTGTGACTCTACACGGTTAGCATTAAATCCCGAGTAGAAGAGAAAAGCAAGCGAGTGCAAAGGGTTAAAAATCAATAAAGGCAAAAAAATTGAAAAATGTTTGTGAAATAATGGGATATATAAAGATAAGCATAGATCTGTTGTTCTTGAAATATAGAGGGCAGCGCAAAACCTCCAAATGCTGAGCCACACTATTTTTAACAAAACTTCCTGGACACAGTGAGGCAGGGGAACTATATGGAGATAGTGAGTACTATTGAGATGATATTTTTAAACTTTTTAAATACTTGTTATAAATATCAATCATTTTATAACCATTGCTACAAAATTAACAGCCTAAAATGACATATATTTATTCTCTCAATAAATTGTGGGTTCTGGGTTCATAATTTCAGGTACGGACTTCCTGGCACCTCTGCTCAGGGTCTCCCTAAGCTATAAATAAGATGACCCTGGGAACTGTGGTCTCATCTGAAATTTGAGATATTCTTCCCAACTCATGTAGTTGTTGGTCAAATTCATGTTCTCGTATCGGCAGAACTCATGGCAGCGTGCTTCTTCCACACCAGTAAAACAGCGAGTGAGAGGTAGAGTAGAATTCAGAAAGACAGGGAGAGAGTCTCTGCTGCTTCCCATCTCTCACTTTCAGATCCGATTTCAAAGGGCTCCCCTGATTAGGCCAGGCCACTAAAGATAATCTTCCTTTTGATTATGGATGCTAATTACCTGTGCAGCCCTGCCAGTGTGGCTCAGTGGGGTCACAGTTCCATTCCAGGTCAGGCACATGCCTGGGTTGCAGGCTTGATTCCCAATGTGGGGTGTGCAGGAGGCAGTCAATCAATGATTTACTCCCATCATTGATGTTTCTATTTCTCCCTTTCTCTCTGAAATCAATTAAAAATATTAGCCCTAGCTGGGTTGGCTCAGTTCTATTCCGGTCAAGGGCAGGTACCTTGGTTGCAGGCTCCTCCCTGGACTGGGCCCTGGTCGGAGCTCGTGCAGGAGGCAACCAATGATGTGTTTCTCTCACATCCATGTGTCTCTCTGTCTTCCCCTCTCTCTTCCACTCTCCCTAAAAATCAATGTAAAAATATCCTCAGGTGAGTACTAACCAAAAAAAATATTTACATGTGAAAAATCCTTCCCCTATACAATGCAACGTAATCACAGGAATGATAGCCCACCATACTCAGAGGTCCTGCTCACACTCCAAGAGAAGGTATTATACACAGTGTGTACATGGGGGCAGGGGACGGAGGATTTGAGAGAGCTATGTTAGAATTCTGCCTCCCACAGCCCGCTTTCTGTTTACCTACAAAGTTTTATGTTTTTACGTATGATTATTGATAAGAAGCTAGTAATCTGTATCCTCTAGGTTTTGCTTCTAAAAGAGAATTTATATAACCTTTGGGGTACATGATATCTAGTAAGCGGTACTAGTATCTTATTTAAGGGACTGATTTTCTTCTAAGATTATTCTTCAGATATTAGTTTTCATAGAATTATAGAAAGACTGTAAAGATACATTAGCCTAGAGTAAATTTATCAAGCTTTACCGTTTTGAATTTCTATGAAGAAATTCGCCTTCTTAAATATTTTACAGTTAATGCTATTCATTGTGTATAATATAATTGTACTTACCAGATTCACAAAATCCTAAGGCATGTGCTGAAGGATTAAATGTATAAATCTAATTATAGCATAATTTTTAAAACTACACTAAAATCAAATAGCTTCAATTGTATAAGTCTGCATAAAAAATACTTTGTGAAGCATAGTATAAATAAGAAAGCATTTTATGCCTGAGTTTGGGAATACAAATTCAAAGCCTTGAGGTCATGATAAATTAAAATCATAACATCAAGAATAATTTTGAGGGTATTAACACATCTATAGAAAAAAAAACATTTACAAAAGAAATAGATCATATTTTAATTAACAAAATTGCAAAGCTGTTAATGTATTTTAGTATTCTCCAGCTCTAATAAAGCAAATCCCTGATGTTTGAAAAGTTTCCTTTCTAAGCCAGTCCTTAGCAGAAAGTCAAATCCACTTGTGCGTCAGATACATTCACTCACTAGTTCAATAAATATTCAGAGATGGCAAGTCATTAGCTGTTCTTTTTGCAATAGTTGGAACAACAATTAACTGGAGGTCAATGAAATAGCAATGTCAATTATTTAAAATAGATTCCTAATGTTGACGATGTTTCCTTTTAGAGGTTTCTTGCCCCAAATCCTATCTAATAATAGACAAATATGCAAATTGACCATACCTCTGACACACCCACAAGCCATGCCCACCATCCAATCAGAGCGAGTATGCAAATTAACCCAAACCAAGATGGCTACAGCCACAGAGAGCAAGGTTTCCTAGGTAACAGAGGAAGCCAAGCTTTCCACCTGCCTTTGCCAGGCCTAAGCCTCCACTCAAGCTACAAAGTTTAAATTATAGAAGGTAAACAAATTCAAACAAATGGCGGCAGAATGGAGCTTGAGAGAGCAGGCCAGGGTTGCCGCTGGCAACAGGGGAAGCAAAGCTTTCTGCACACCCTGGCCAGGCCCACCTGCTTAAGGCAACAAAGTTTCAATTATAACCCCAACACAAATGGCTGCCGGCCTCGGAGGGAGCCCCAGGCTTGGCTCTGCTCCAGGCTACAAAGTTTCAATTGTAGAAGGAAAATAAATTCCAGATACCAGGGCCTCTGCTTTGGTTGCCAGGGGGCATGGCCAGCCTGCAAACCACCACAGGCCCCTCGCTCAGGCCGCCCCACACCCCAAGGGAACCCCCACCCTGATCTGGGATACCCTTCAGGGCAAACCAGCTAGCCCCCACCCCTGTACCAGACCTCTATCCTATCTAATAAAAGAGTACTATGCAGATTGATCATCACTGCAACACACAATATAGCTTCCCCCATGTGGTCAAAGATCCTGCCCCCATGTGGACACAAGATGGCCACCACAAGATGGCCAGCAGGAGAGGACAGTTGGGAGGCACCCGGCCTGCAAGGGAGGGCAGATGAGAGGGACCAAGCTTGCAAGGGAGGGCAGTTTGAGGTGATCAACCCTTCAGGAGAGGGCAGCTAGGGGTGACCAGGCTGACAGAGGAGGGAAGTTGGGGGCAAACAGGCTGGTAGCAGAGTGGTTAGGGGGTGATCAGGCTGGCAGGCAGAAGCGGTTAGGGGCAATCAGGAAGGAAGGCAGGCAAGCAGTTGGGAGCCAGCAGTCCTGGATTGTGAGAGGGATGTCTGACTGCCCGTTTAGGGATCTGACTGCCCACCGGGATCGGGCCTAAATGGGCAGTCAGACATCCCTCAAGGGGTCCCATATTGGAGAGGTTACAGGCTGGGCTGAGGGACAACCCCCCTCCGTGCATGAATTTCATGCACCGGGCCTCTAGTCTTTAATAAAAACAGATAGACGTCGTTTTATTAAAAAGGTTTAATGTCGACACTATTGCAGATGCCCACCATGCCCTCTTTACCCAATTCCACCCACCCATGCCTGGCCCTCCCCTGGCCTTCACCACACTATTGTCCATGCCCATAAACTTTTGAATCAACAAATCTTTCTGTAGACCTATAATTCCATATTATTACACAACTATCCTATATAATAAAATCCTAATATGCAAATTGACTGAATGGTGGAACCACGGGTGGAAAGACCGGTCTCTATGACACACACTGACCACCAGGGGGCAGATTCTCAATGCAGGAGCTGCCCCTGGTGGTCAGTGTGCTCCCACAGAGGGAGTGCCACTCAGCCAGAAGCCACGCTAAACAGCTGGTGAGCACAGTGGCGGTGGCAGGAGCCTCTCCCACCTCCGCTGCAGGCAGGCAGTAAGGAGCGAGAGGTCCTGGACTGCGAGAGCTCCAAACTGAGAGAGGAATGTCTGACTGCTGGCTATTCTCCGAGGGGTCCCAGACTGCGAGACGGTGCAGGCCGGGCTGAGGGATCTCCTTACACACACACACCCCCCCCCCCCCAGTGCATGAATTTTGTGCACCGGGCCTGTAGTATATGAATAAGAATACTTGCTTATTGACCCACCAATGATTACTCATTTCCTTTAGCATCACACTGTGCTCCTTTCTGTGTTTTAGAATAGCCATTCTTAAAATTTGGTATTGGACCAGCAGCATCAGCATCCTCTGGAATTTGTTAGAAATGTAAATGTTAGGACACTGCCCCAGATTAACTGAAAAATTAACTCTGAGGGTAGGGCAATCAATGTGTGTTTTAACAAGCCATCCAGCCAGGAGATTCCAGTGCATGTTAAATTTTGAGTACCTTTGCTCTAAAACACTAAATTTTCATTCCTAGCACAGATTATTACTAGCACATGAGGAATGAGCTAGGCTTATTGCAATTAACAATGAGTGTTGGCTAGAATATTAACATTGATTAATAGTAAAAGCTGGGCTCCTAGAACATCATTCATTGTTTGAAAAAGAACAACATCCTAAGCCATGCTAGTAGGTAATGTAAGTATGGGCAATGGAGCTTAGTGTCATTTTCCTCATTATTGCAATGATGAAATAATAATATGTAACTTACTAAGGCCTGATGGAGTGAATAGGTACACAAAGAAGACAGAGAAGATCATAAAGTCAACCAGAGAGAAAATACAGGCTACTTGTAAAGAAGCAAAAATTAAACAAATATACATAAAGATACTGATCAGAGATATAGTAAAAAATGAATAAGAATTATAATAAAGACACATTGTAAAATATTCATTCATTTGAAGAGACAAAACTGAGAATGTGATTTGGAAACACTCCCAGGCCTTTATTTACATTGTTGATTTGTTTCTTATATAGTGTGAGTTTTTGATATTATATAGTTTTTTAGCTTTTGTTATGTATAAAATATTTAAAAAACACATTGGAAATACTCTAATCCTAATAAAATTTTTACCAACTGATCTGGAAAAGGGTGAATTTTTATGAAGATTTATAGGAGTTGATGTTTGATTCTCAAAACTGGTATCTAGTCTCATTTCCCTACCCTATTTAAATTTATAAAACTTTTGCTTTATTTTTAATAATCTCAAAGATAGATAAACACATAACTTTTATATCCAGTTTTGTAAAGATCTGAGTCTCAGAAATTATATATCTCACTAGAGGCACAATGCAGGAAATTCTTGCAATTGTAGGCCTTCCTTCCCCTAGCTACCAGCACCAGCTTCCCTCCAGCACCCGGGACCTGGGCTTCCCTTGCAGCCCCAGCTTTGTCCAGAAGGTCATCCGGAAGGACATCCAGTCTAATTAGCATATTACGCTCTTATTATTAGAGATGATTGTTGGCAAAAGAGCTCAGATTTAACTGGGATCTTGCTACTCTGGTCCACCATTCTTACAGTTCTAATTTACATTTAATGGTAATAATACTTAAAGTGATCTAACTTTAATAAAAATATTATTTTAAAAAAATATTATATATTTCAGTCAGTAACCAGGCAGTGGCAGTGTCAGCTGCCTGAAGTAAAAGGACTTCTTTTCTCTGTAATAATACAGCCTATTTATAGAACTGTGAGTCTGTTCTGATAAGGGGTATTTCATCAAACAATAATGCTCTATTTCAGCGTACTTTGCTTGTGAAGATTTTAAGGGCACTTTATCTTTCCTGTAGACATGGTTCTTATAAAAAAGAAATTATTCTCAACATAAATAAAATGTCAGGGTGTTAGATATTTCTTTTGTCCTCTTTAACTATGTCAGGTGTCTCAATAGCAGAATGCAAAAGATGGGAAATAGGATTGAGTTTCCTTGGCCTTTTTATTTCAGTACAGAAATTGCATGCACCTGCACAAATAGTGTAGTGACAGAGCAGCTTCCTGGTGAGGAAAGTTTACAGAGAACATTCATCCTGCAGGAAGACACCGGGGCAAATGAGCTCCGTGAAAGCCGTAAGCAAATGCCTTCAC
The DNA here is from genome assembly GCF_027574615.1 of Eptesicus fuscus. Lineage (NCBI taxonomy): Eukaryota > Metazoa > Chordata > Mammalia > Chiroptera > Vespertilionidae > Eptesicus > Eptesicus fuscus. The sequence continues at coordinate 12,863,817 of NC_072475.1, forward strand.
CATAGATACACATTCCCTGGACAGAGGCACCCAACTATTAATCCAAAGGCATCTGACAAGAACATCTATGTCTGAGAAAAAGTAACTCCATGAAGAAAACTTGTTAATAGTGACTCAGCGTTTATATAATACAACCCCGTTGTCAATTATAGGGTGATTCAACAGCGTGGTTATAACCTGAGAACTTGCTGGGAATTGATGATCAAATCAGAATCTTCATTTCAGCATCTACACATTCAAGCCTCAGAGCATTGCTACCAGATGATTTGTGCATGGATTTTATTATTAGTAAGTAGTTTAGAACCAATCTGACACATATTAAATAAGTTAATCTTCTCAAGGAAGAAGTTTATTATTTTACTTCATTCATACACTATTTAATTAAATAATTTTTCTGATAATGGGTTACAGCAGCTACTTCTAACTTCATATTCCCTTTGCTCCATGCAATCCCTCTCCCTTAAGTTAAACAACAATTCACCACTTTAATTACATAAAATGTTTTAAAAGATTAAGTAAGGAAAGAATGGACAGTATATCCATGAGGGTATGCAGCAAGATGAACCAATAGCAGGTTTAATGTAAATGAGATCAAGAAACAAGTTTTGTATTAGCATTTTGCTTAAATGTGCTCTACAGTTTTTCTATCTAAAGAATGATTTGCAGACTAGCAGCATCACCATCACCTCAAAATCTCAGAACTTACCCCAGAACTTCTAAATCAGAAAGAAATCTCTGAGACAAGTGTGGTGTCTAAACTGGAGGAGAGATTGATTTGGAAGTTGGAAGATCAGCTTGACTTCCATTGCAATAACCAGGTAAGGGATGAGAGTTTCTCAGACTAAAGTAATAACATGGAGGATAGTGAGACGCAGGGATGATGTACAAAATCTTAATGCCTGGCATAGCATGGAAAATGGAAATTCACAATAGGTGCTGTAAAGATCCGAGTTGTTAGGCAGCATGGCATATTGGAAAACAGAGGAGTCTAGTGTAAGGATATATTTTGAATTTATATCTCATACACTTTTATTATAGATGGGATAGAGGATGTGTTTTCATGTTAAATGATACTTGAAGGGCAATTTTAGCAAACATGTCCTATGGAGAGCAAGGGAACTCAAATATAAATATCTAGGTAAATCCACTAGGAAAGATATTTTTTTCGCTAAAGTTAGAAATCTAAAATATATCATAAAGGAAGGAATTGACAAGTATCAGTTAGCACTCATACTATGCTGAAAGAGAATTGCAAGAATTCCTAATCTTTTCTGATCCATACACCTCCTTCTTAGAACAGATTTGTAAATTTATGAAATAAAAATACATTTCATATGAAATCTATAATTATACTAACAGTTAATATACATTAATATAAATGTATTTCTTAGGTGCCCATCAGCAGATGACTGGATCAGAAAACTGTGGTACATCTACACAATGGAATACTATGCTGCCATAAAAAAGAAGGAATTCTCATCATTTGCAGCAACCTGGATGGAATTGGAGAACATTATGCTAAGTGAAATAAGCCAGTCAATGAAAGAAAAATACCACATGATCTCACTCATTTATGGATAGTAAAGAACATTATAAACTGATGAACAAAAAGATAGATACAGAGACAGTAAAGCATCAAACAGACTTTCAAATTACAGGGGGAAAGTTAGGGAGAGGTGGGGGAGATAAGAAATCAAACGAAGGACTTGTATGCATGCATATAAGCATAAACAATGGACGCAAAACTCTGGGGGGTGAGGGCATGTATGGGTGTGGGGTGGGGGGGTAATGGTAAGATATGTACACATATAATACCTCAATAAAAAATATCAGAAAAAAAATAAAAAAGAAATAAATGTATTTCTTCACTTACCCTATCTAATAAAAGAGTAATACGCAAATTAACTGTCACTCGGTCACAAAGATGGCAGTGCCCATAGCCACAATTAGGCAGTGCCCAGTCCCCTCAGCCCCGCTGCTGGAGTGTTTGGGCCTGTCGGCCGGCCAAGGGTCATGGGACCAAGCGGAGAGGCAGAATCTGCCCACTCCCACGGCAGATCCAGCCTCGCTGCTGCTGGAGTGTTTGGGCTTGTCGGCCCAGCCTGGGGCTGCGGGGATCAAGTGGAGAGGCAGGATCCGCCCAATCCAACAACAGATCCAGCCTCACTGCTCTCCAGCCTCTGGAAGTGTCTGGGCCTGTCAGCTGGGCCAGAGGCCTCGGTGGGCTTTGCTCCCTTCTCTGCTTCGCTCAGTCCACAGGACGTCCTATTTTTTGCAGGAATCTTCCTGCAACGGGCCTCTAGGATATTTAATAAGACATAGTATCAGTTCTAAAACCAATTTTAATATCAAAGTACCAATTAGGTCATTTTTGAGATACCTGTAACAACTGTAAGCTTATATGAAAATATGTGATTTATATTGGTGACAAGTAATAGTTAATCCTAATATTTTTGTAATTTATTGTCTACTTTCGTTTAGGTAATGTGAAAGTTTGATTTGTGGACATTTGTTCCTGTCCAAAATGTCCATGGAAACATTTGATCCACACCAAAAAGTTATTGATATTTGCTGCTGTCCAAAATGTTCATGAAGACATTTGGTCCAGGCCAAAAATATCCTTGAATAGGCTGCCTAGGCAAGTAGGATTATTATTTGCAATACATCCACAATGCTATTATTGGACCAATAAAACATGATGGCAATTTTATGTATTAACTAGAGGCCTGGTGCACAGAATTCATGCATGGGGGGGGGTGTCCCCTCAGCCCAGCCTGCCCCCTCTCACAGTCTGGGAGCCCTCAGGGGATGTCCTACTGATGGCTTAGGCCTGCTCCCCCTGGGCCTAAGCTGCAGTCTGGCCTCCCTCTGCAGGAGACAACCAGGCTGATCAGGGGAAGGCGCCACCCCCTTCTCCCCGCTGCTGCTGCCACTGCCGGCCGCTGCAGCCACCACGGTGTTTTCATCAACACGCACTCCAGTCCCTTCACCATGAAAAAAAGACAACTTTCTTTAGGCATTTTCAAGATGTCTCTTTCATAGGATATGACATTTCTTTCTTTCCTTTTTTTTTTTTTTTATCTTCACCTGAGGATATTTTTCTGTTGATTTTTAGAGAACTCGGAAGAGAGAGGGAAAGATAGAGAGAAACATCATTGTGAGAGGCACACTTCGATTGGTTGCCTCCTGCATAAGCCCTGACCTGGGCCCCGGCCAGAGAGGAGCCTGCAACCTAGGTACATGCCCTTGATCAGAATCGAACCCAGCACCCCTGCGGGTTTCTATATCTGCTCTGGCCCCAGCAGCCTAGCACCGCAGCCACAGGGCTGGAGCTGGGGGCTGGCCCCCCTGTGGGTTTGTGTCTCTGCTCCTGCCCCAGAAGCCCAGCGCTGCAGCCACGGAACTGGGGCTGGGAGCCAGCCCCCCTGTGTTGTTCTCTCTGGCTCTGGGACCCGGCACAGGCCACCCTGTCTGTTGTTCTCTCAGGCTCTGGGCCCATGCCAGGCCCCTCCTCCTAGGCTGGTCATGACCGTTACAGCATCCTGGCCTAATTTGCATATTACCTCTTTTTATATATATATATGGATAGATTCTGTAAACCAAAAGTATAAATAATCATAATGGGCATTTTCTAAGTGTGCATGGGTTTTGTTGTTGTTGTTTTTTGTTAGTTTTAAGTGTGGATGTTTTTGACAGGATCAAATTTCAGAGACATTTTGGCATAGACCATATGTCTCCATGAAAGTTTTGGGCGTGACCAACTTTCAAGAACCAAGTGGATATTTGGGACATGACCAAATGTCATACAAGGAAAATGTCAATTAGAAATTAGTGAACAAAAAAAAGATTCTTTTTCCTACAGCCAAGTTATGATTCCTCTGAATTCCATGCATGTTCAAGTTCTAGTGCTGGCTGTACTGTCCATGCTTATGTTGCCTGACTGTCCTTTCTCACAGTACTATACTCAATATTGAAGTATAATGGACCTTAATATTGAAGATTTTGAAAAGAAAGCCACACACCAATGAACTAATATTGCTGCAACATAGAGGCAGAAGGAAGGCAAAAAATCACAAGCTGAGGGTTATTTGGTAAAGTCTAAAAGTGGCAAGAATTATTTTACTTGTAATGAGTCTCTGACGATTACTAAAAATTTCACCTAAAAAAATGCTTTTATTTGCAAAAGACCAAAGAGCTTTGCAATATTCCCTTTGTCATTGATTTTGCTTCCAGAGATCTGAATATTTAAGAGCATGGGTAGTATGCACAATAGGCATATATTTGTACTTGTCTAAAATATAAACTTATTGGCTATTTCATAAAATTATGTCTATGCAAGAAAGAATATTCATAGTGCAGTTATAACTCAACAATATATGTCATTCAATGGGAATTTATTCAGACAGTGTGCCAAGAAAAATATTGAATTAAATAGATGTTTTCATAGTTTATGAACCAGAGAAAGGGAGTGAATTAAACACAAAACCCTAGGAACTACTTCTGCTGAATATAGCAGCAAGAATTCTTTGGTTGGTCAGTTGCCTTAATGTTTATGGTTCATCGATTTAATTATAGTCTTTCGAAATGGTTTTATCACAAAGGAAAATATTTGAAGGGCAAAAGACATACATGAAAATGTCTGCTTATATGCTTATAAAACCATGAAGAATAGCATTTTCTTAAAAAAATCCTTACCCTAGAATTTTTGAGAGAGAGAGAGAAACATTGATCAGTTGCCTCCTGTAGTTACTCCAACTGGGGATCAAACCCAAAACCTAGGTGTGTCCCATGAATAGGAATCAAAACCAATACCTTTCTGTGTATGGGATGATGACACTCCAACTGATAGAGCAACACTGGCCAGGGAAAAATCAGTATTTTAAAGAGGTTTATAAAAATACTTGAGGCTTGATGCACGAAATTCATGCAACTGTAGGCCTTCCTTCCCCTGACTGCTGGAACTGCCTTCCCTCTAGCACCCGGGACCAGGGCTTCCCTTGCAGCCCCGGCTTTGTCCTGAAGGTCGTCTAGAAGGATGTCTGGTCTAATTAGCATATTATGCTTTTATTATTATAGATAAGAGAAATCTTGGCCAGCATGGCTCAGTGGTTGAGCTTTGACCTATGAATCAGGAGGTCATGGTTTGATTACCGGTGAGGGCATATGCCTGGGTTGTGGGCTAGGTCCCCAGTGGGGAGCATGCACAAGGAGTCCAGTCAATGATTCTTACTCATCATTGATGTTTCTATCTCTCTTTCATTCTTCTTTCCTCTCTGATGTCAATAAAAATATATTTAAAAATATATAAGAGAAAGTGAATATTAAGAAGACATGCAGAAGAGAAAATTTTCATTGTTCTTTACCTACTGAAGCAATTAAAAGGTTCTTTAATTTTTAAATTTTACTTTTCATTTTGTAGGTTTTCCAAAATTAAAATGTTAACATTCATAATTTAAACTTTGTTATTTTGTTGAAAAGTGAATTTAAAAAATTCTCAAGTCAGAACCAGCTGTAATTATAAATGTAAACACATAATTTAGTTTTATACATTTTTACTTAAAATTTCTGATTTTGATGTCAAATTCTTAAAAGCCAACATAGCCTCACAACACAAGTAAGATACTGCTAAGTATATTTATCTAGAGGCCCAGTGCATGAAAATTTGTGCACTGTGGGAGGGGGGTCCCTCAGCCCGGTCTGCCCCCTCTCACAGTCCAGGAGCCCTCAGGGGATATCCTACTGGGGAGTCTCATGAGGAGTGGGCCTAAGCTGCAGTCTGGCCTTCTTCTGCGAGAGGTGACTGGGCTGATCAGGGGAAGGCGCCGCCCTCATAATCCCGCTGCTGCTGCCAGTGCTGGCCACTGTGGCTGCAAGGCCTGAGCCCTGGGCTTCACAGCCACTGTGGCTTTGTCCGGATGGACATCCACCTTAATTAGCATATTACCCTGTTATTAGTATAGATGATATTAAGCCAAAGAGCTTTCGGGTTTCCACATAATCAGAGTAGGTGAAAGTTGATACACAATTTCTGCTGGGTTTTGCAAATTTTCCCAAAGAATTTGTCCAATAAAACCTCCTCTCTACTGTATATAAATTCTGTATCTTGTTTCAATTGATAAAGCTTATTTTTATTTAGTTTTTATAGATTATTATGAACACCTGGGAGATGTAGGGCACTGAACAGTAGTTCAATTGTTAACTTGAGAGATATATTATTCTTGTTTAACTTTTGTCTTCAGGTGATAGATTCATGTTTTACTTAAACTGAGAAGTATATATTTTTCATAATTGAAGAAGTAAATCAATCATTTAAAAATTCTACTTTCATATAAATATGTTATTTCCATTTTACTAATATATTTATTGTGTGAAGTCTACATTTCTTTTCTATCATCATAAGCTTTAGATTTATTTTCTCTGATTCAATTGCTAATATAATTTCAGGGTCAATCTGTCTATCTGTCTATTTGTCTGTCTATCATCTATCTATTAATTGAGATTTATTTTAGTCTATAATGGTTAATCTGCAATTATATTTGTAATACTATTTTCTCATTTCTTTCCACTATGTCCATATGTTTTGTATTCTAGAGAGCCTGATAGAGATCTTTTCCCCCCAATTTCTTTCATGAGCATGAACAACTTTTTCATGCTCATGAACTATAGATTAATCTATAAAATGAGAATAACTATATTTCACAAGATTGTTAAACTCATTTAAAAATATATCTATAATAATAAAAGCATAATATGCTAATTAGACAGAACGTCCTGGACGACCTTCCAGACAAAGCCGGGGCTACAGCCATGGGATCGAGGAAGCCTCCTTGGCAGAGAGGGAGGAATCCAGGCAGCTGCTGTGGCCTACTTTTGCACGAATTTTGTGCACCAGGCCTCTAGTATATATACTCTGAGTGGCCAGATTATTATGATCTCTGAATGCATAATAATCTGGCCACTCAGTGTATATCCTATATAATAAAAGGCTAATATGCGAATTGTCCCCTCGACCAGGAGTTTGACCATCAGGCAGGCCGGCCAACCGCCCATGTCCCCTCCCCGTGGCCAGGCTGGCCGGACCCCACCCATGCACGAATTTATGCACCGGGCCTCTAATATATATATATTCTATGAGAATAGAATAAAGCAAATTGAACTCCTAATGGTGCTTCATCTGTCCCATTGGAGGGAAATAAATGCTTTCTAACTTTTAAAAGTAAAGTTTGATATATAGCTGCCAGAAGCAGTTATGCATAACATAAATGAGGCTTCAAATTTCACAGCCAACTGTTCTCACCTAATCTCAAGTGATATTTTTCCCCTACCAAGATTCTGCCACATTTACCTTATGTTCTCTAGAGTGTTCCAATCTGATTCCTGCCTTAGAGTGTCTGCCTTTCATGTTCCCATCTGGAATGCTCTTCTACCATCTTTCTTTGTATAAATCTGTGCTGTCCAATATGGTAGTAAGTAGCCATATGTGCCTATCAGAATTTAAATTCAAGTGTCTCAACATCAATTAATTAAAGCGAATTAATTAATTTATTAACTTGTTCCTGCACTAGAAGAAAGGCATCAGAATAACTATGTTCTTTTCTGTCCTGTTGGCTGATATGTATCCACTAGTATGCTAGAAAATATTGAGAAACTGACTAGTTGGTAGAATAAAAAAAATCCCAGATTGCCCATTACCCTGGTGTAATATTCCCACTGTGGCCATTGGCAAGCTAACAATGTTAAAGCATGAAACATGGAGCTGGAAAGAGATGCACACATTTGGCTGCGGCAAACCAGTGTGAACTGGCTCTAGCATGCTACATTGTGTCTATTGACAAGAAAGGAACTTAATAAGACATTTAATGATGGCTCAATGTCTTTTTAATCAATGGCAGGATAAGTAAATGTAAGTATTAAAAGTCTTAATTCACTCTTTAATTTTTCTTGAAATCTATATACATAAAACCCTAATATGCAAATAGACCGAAAGGCGGAACAACTGAACAACTAGTCGCTATGATGTGTGCTGATCACCAGGGGGTGCGCGTGGAACATGGCGGGCATCGGCTGCGGCAGGATGGTGGAGCAGGTGAGCTGGGGTGCCAGACCAAGGTGGGGCGCCAGTCGCTGTCAGCAGGGCGAGCCTCTAGTGGTTACTGAAAATTCTTTGCTCCCATGCACCGCGGTCCTGCAGGGCACTTACACCTGCTGCTGGCACTCAGCGCCGGCCCCAATCGCTTGGCGCTGTCAGCGGGTGCGAGCAGTGACTGCTGGCCCTGATCACCCCTCAGAGCTTCTCCACTTCCACCTGCTCCTGAGGAACTATCGGGGCCAGCTGCCGCCTCTCTCACCTGCTGCCAGCAATGGCCCCGCTCACACCTGCTGCCGGCACCTGGTGCTGGCACTGATCACTTGGCACTGTCAGCGGGCGCGAGTGGTGGCTGCCGACCCCAATCACCCCTGAGGGCTTCTCCATGCCCCTCTGTTCCTGAGGGGTGATCAGGGCAGCAACCGCCTTTCGCACCCACTGACAGCGCTGGCCCCACTTGTACCCGCTGCTGGCACTGGCCCCCATCCCTCCATGCTGTCAGTGAGTGTGAGCAGGGCCGGTGTTCAGCTCATGGGAGCGGTGGCAGTGGGAGCAGGGCTGCCAGCAGTCAGGGGACTAGGGGCTGCAGTGGGAGGGGCCGGGCAGGGGTGCAGAGAATGGGCTGAGACCCGCCCCTGTGCCCACTGCAGCCTCGTGGCACACAGTTCCTTTCAAGGTGCACAAATTTGTGCACCAGGCCCCTAGTTTTTACATAAGATAATGCATACCAATCTTACATGTCAATAAATTTTACATCATGTTTAAGTATCAGTCTCTTTTCAATTAGTGTATAAGAATTTATCCATATGATGTTTATTAGCCAATCTATGTTGAAAGCAAATTATTTTCAAAGATAAGATTTGTCTAATTACAAATATTTTTAATAAGTGAAAAATAAAACTATCACTTTGAATTACTCATTAGGGTTTGAAAACTTAGGGAAACTATCACGTATTAAAATTTGTTGGGCATTTTATCAAATGCCCTCATTTTTATAAAGAACAGCATGTTGCCATCCATGAAACGCTTGTAGGGCTTCTTGAATCAGAGCCAGCCTCTTTTCTAGTAGTTGCTACTGTTGATGATCTACCCTGGAAATCCCAGGCCTACTTCTGAGTCCTGCCCACCTCTGAGTCCCCTCCACCTGTGCACAGTATTTGTTAACTGTTATATTTTCTACCTGCAGTGCTTTTCTACAAACCAAACAAACTCCCAACTTAATCTTCAGATTTTATCATCAATTAAT